>NW_020837977.1:17764523-17832696 GCF_003676395.1 Aethalodelphis obliquidens
CATTGCGGTACGTGGGCCTCTCACTGTTGTGGCCTCTCCCGTTGCGGAGCACAGGCTCTGGACGCGCAGGCTCAGCGGCCACGGCTCACGGGCCCAGCCACTCTGCGGCATGTGGGATCCTCCCGGACCGGGGCACGAACCCACGTCCCCTGCATCGGCAGGTGGACTCTCAACCACTGCGCCACCAGGGAAGCCCCATATTTTACATTTTTTATACTAAGTCTTGACAATCTGGTATAGATTTTATTCTCATGGAACATCTCTGTACCAGCTGCATGACTAGTGGTCAGTCTCCACATGTGTCTGGTAGCTACCAAACCGGCCAGCACGGCTTTAGGCTGGGTTGTGACAGAGCAAGCAGAGGGGTTGATGAAGCCCTTCCTCTTATCTTTGTCTCGTGAAGACAAACTGTTTCTGGTTATCTATGCTGATATCGGGGGGAAACACAGTGTTTGATAGTAAATAGGTGTCAGAGGCTGTATCTATTTCTGCAATAAAGATACAACACCTGGAACCACAGATGGGATTGCATCATCACCTGATTAGGTTGGCAGCAATATAGATGCTTTCTGCCATCCATCCGGCTTTTTATTGTCTGAAAAAACAAATTAAATGGAGATACGGAAGGAATAACTATTCCTGCACCTCTCAGTTTGTTGATGGCAGCAAAAACTCTGTCATTTCCTTAGGAATGTGGTATTGCCTTTGGTTTATTATTCTGTAAACTATGTTGTTGCTAAGTACATCTATTCCTATTATACATTCGGGGGGCTGGGGAAGTAGCCACAGGACGGGTCCACCCTCCTGCTGGACTCTCTCTGAGATTGATTCAGCCTGCACTCCCTCCGTCACTCAACTTCCATACGCTGCAATTTTGACCACTGTACTGCAGGGGTACTTTTAGTCTCTGGGTAATAGCAACAATTTAAATCCAGTAATAATAATCCCTAGAAAATGTGCATATTTTCTACTTACTGGGACAGTCACCCTGATAAATGGCCGAGGTCCCTCTAGAGAGGGCTTGGGGGAAGAATCACCATATACAGAGTCCTAGCTCAGCTGGACCTCTGATCCAAAGGCTTCATGTCCAAGAGCTGGCACAGATCTGCGAGTTAGATACGCAGCCGTAAATCCCCACAACCAATCCACTGTTATCCCCAGGTGGGGTAGAAAAGACCTTGGGTTCCCTCTCCTCCTTGCCTCCAATCTCTGCTCAGTGCTCTCTATTTGAGGGGGCCAAGAGGGGGCCACAGGGCAGGAGAGCTCACTGATGACACAGTCAAGCCCGCAGAACAGACCACAGGGCAGAGAAGGGCGGAGAGCAGATCTGCAGAGGCAGACGGAAGATCGCCAGCACAGACTCCAAACATACACAGACACCCGTACGCTCTGATAAGTCTTTTGTTTTTACACAAATTAATTTCATTGCTGATTTTACTTCGTGTGTATCTCGGAGACCATTCTGTATCGGTGCACAGAAAGCTGTTTCTTACCTTTAATTACTGCACGTTCTTATCTATATTATGGATATATCGTAACTTATTTTACTGGTTTTTATATTTCTATATTAGCTACATAATTAAATATTTACTATGTAAATTATATAAATGTATATTTATATATGTACTGGTCACATATTTACTAGATAAATAAAAATTGGTTCCAAGCTTTTGCCATTGCAAGTAATACTTAGTGAATATGTGTATATATACGTCACCTTACACACGTGACAGTGTAGGTATAAAATAAGTACCTAGGGTGTTTTGACTTATAAACTGGATGAAAATTCACAAAGAGCACTTCCCACTTAATTCTCGTATTCTGCAGACCAGAGCTTCTCAATGGGAATTTCACAGCACGTTATATGGTGGCTTACAGGGGTGTCATCAGTAATGGTGTGAAAGGGAGGGGTTCACCTATACTCTGCACTTGGTATGTAAATATTATTTTCTATGTGGCCCCCGATATGAAAAAGCACCGTGTTAGATTTCCATGACCTAATGTGCGCGAAGATGAAATCATAGTATTTAATGATATCAACTTCCTCCCCTCTTGCACCACCCCTGTTTCATCGATTATGCTTCCTGATGTATTTCCTGATTTACCTAGTGTTCCCTCTAAGTGTCTTCTGTTGGGTGTGGTAGGCTGGCCACACCTGCTCTCCCAGTGGCTGTTTCCCTGTGTGGCAGAGACTCAACGCTAAAGGCTCTGTTTTGCAGACTGCTTTGTAGCCAGGGCTCCAGATGTGACTCAGTTTGACAAACCAGATGAGCTCTCGGAGGCGGAGGTCAGATGGAAGTTCACTTTGCTGTTTCTGCTGGCAAACGTGGTGCTAGTGTGTGGATTTTCTGCAGCAGCTGCAGGTCCAGTGAACAGCGCCGTGAGTACTGAAAAGGACAGGGTATCTGTTCTGTGGGTGGGGACCACAGCGCAGGCCTAGACCTGGACCCGGGAGCAGCAGCTTGGCTTGGGTGGCTTCCTGGTCATAGAAGAACAGCAGTTCCCTTCTTCCAGAAGCCATTTAATGCGCTGTAATCCATCTTTGCTTTGAAGTCCGTTTTATAAAAGATTTGCTTCATCAAGTTTTTGAATTCATAAAAATACGTCTGGGCTAAATTTTCACTGTCTCTTCCAACATTTTTCTAAGTGTTCTTCACCTTCAGTTTGTTTTTCCTATTTCTCTTCTCTTCCTTTAAAAAACAATATCTTTTGGTGCAATCTATTCAGAGTGGAAGAATTTTGAAGCGGAAAGTTTTTCCTGGGCCAGTAGCACGGAGGTCCATGAGGAAAGCCTTTTAAGGCTCTTAATTTTAAGTCTCTCAGGAAATCTCCTTGGTACCCAATGACGTTCCTCACGACACAGACCACCCCGAGTGGATGAGGCATCCTGGCCACCAAGCCCAGCCGTGGCATTGCTGCTCCCCATGCAGCTTCTCCTGTGCTCTGCTTCAACAGCACACTGCTTCCTACAAACATGGCGCATCTGCCTCAGTCTCCTTCAATCCCGCTTGCCAAAACAAATCCCAGAAAGATCCCACAGCCTGTTCAGCCCCATGTTCCCACTGCCTTGAACATCAGATATATTTGGTTTTAGCTGTTTGTTAGTTTGTTTTTTTTTCTTTTAGAATATGACACCTGCTTTGGAAAATCAGGGGGAAAACAGTGCTCAGGGAATTCTGTCCGAGATCCTCAACCTCGAGCATCTTCTCTCACAACCTCGAGCATCTTCTCTCACAACCTCTGCTGGTCTCCCTTTCTGCTTATGGTCAACCTTCCTCAATTAATGTGGTTTGAATTTACAGTCTCCCAATTTAACTGAAGATGGGGGTTTTCATTCTGTTTTTCTCTCTCCTTGCTGTTGTTAGTAATTTATGAAGTTAGACAGGTAGCAGCATCCATGTGTGGGATACTAGACCGAGAAGTCCTGACCATGCTGTGACGGGAGGGGGAGAATGCAGTGCAGACCCTGAGCACCTGAGATGGAGTGAGAATCCAACGGACTGAGCTCCAGAGCGGTGGGGCCAAGGGTGCCTAGGACAAGGATTCTGGGCATCTTTCCCAGATAGAGCACGTCATAATTTGTGCAGCGGCACATGGGAACAAACGCACATCACTGCTCATACCTGCACAGCACCAGCCCAGAGACTTTGGCCCCAAGCCACCTTGACACCAAGGGGATCATAGCTCAGCATCCTGTGACCATTTTCAGCACAAAAATTGACACCAGTAAAAAGGAGGCTCTGAAGGAGCAGAAAGTTAAATTCGATTTGGGGAGAAACGTAATATAGGTCCCTCCTAGTCAGGACATAAGAGGAATAGCAGAGGTAATAAAACAGGTGATCTTTAAGGCGGAGAGGAGATGTGGGATGTTTAGTAACAATTATTGGATTCGTTGAATCTGATTCGTCAGACTCCACAAATACTGTGGAAAACCTGAACATAATTCTTACGCAGTAATTGTAAAATGATACGGAGGATCCATCTCTTAACCTTGGGTTTATTCTGTCGTGGTCCTATCGAAACAATTTTAAATTCTGAAAGCAAATGTTCGTAGTATATTAGATTCTTATTTTACCTTTTTAAAATCTGTTACTTTTTTTAAGTTTCCAATTAAAATTGGATGTTTTAGTGTAGTGTTTTTAAGCTAATTTACTCAGAAAATCACTCTAAGTGTCCATCCCCCTTGCACGTGTGTTGGTGGACACTTGGATGAATGTGTGGGTGATGTGAAGAGACCGGGTGGAAGGGAGGAACAGGAGGTTCAACCTTTGATTACCAAGCACTGCAGCATCCCAGGACCACCAAGGACCACAGGGACACGGAGGGAAATGGCTCCTTGTCCAGCTTCTCTCACCACCCCTATCTGCTGTCCAGGATGGAGTTTGCTAGTCACAGAGCCCGTGGAAAGAGGGGATGTAGAATGAAGAGATGACACTCAACCATGGTCAATTCTTCTGCATAACTTCAGCTTCTCCAAGCGAGCCTCAAAGAGACAGATAGAGTTGTATAACTAACCTCATTTGTGCCCCTGTGTTTCTCTTTTTTAAACCGATAAAACAACAACTGATTTTTCAGCCTTAATGATGCTTCGCTTAGACAAATCTAGCATCTGTGAATTTTGTTCACCTTTTTCCCTACAACATAATTCTAATGGAAGCTCATCATAATCCCCAGATGTGGGGATAATAATTAGACACAAATAGACACAATCAGCCATTGTTTTGAGTAAATTCTCATATTTTCCATTATAACTTTATTATTAAAGCAATGTTTTATACATCATGCTTACCTTCTTTGTTTTTAAATATTTCTCAGTATGCAGGGATTGATTTCTACCGTATAATTGTTGATAATATAAAAAATTTCAAATCTGCATAGTCTTAAAATGGTTAACTTACGTGAAACATTACCAAATAAATATTGGAATTCTCATTCACAGTAATCCAAGAACATAGGTCAAAGTTTAAAAACAATTAAACCTACACTCATATTAAATTCACAGTAAGAAGTAGGAAACTCTGCAATTTCTGAAATTAACCATGAAAGCAGAATAAATTACTCACCTGTGACAAAGTCATTGTTTCAATCGAACAATATTTTGAGTTAGGAGCAGTGGGTTGTAATTTTCAAAAGAGGTAGCTATTAAGAAACTCCAAAAACTATAGTTTATTCCATTTGTTATTGTCATAAAAGTTATTATATTTAAATTTATTTTTTACTATTAAATTATAGATACTAGGGCTTCCCTGGTGGTACAGTGGTTGGGAGTCCGCCTGCCGATGCAGGGGACGCAGGTTTGTGCCCCTGTCCAGGAAGATCCCACATGCAGCGGAGCGGCTGGGCCCGTGAGCCATGGCCACTGAGCCTGCGCGTCCGGAGCCTGTGCTCCGCAATGGGAGAGGCCACAACAGTGAGAGGCCCGTGTACCAAAAGAAAAACTATTCATTTGGAGTTTTTATAGAGATGAGAAAAATATGTTTCCAAATTGTTAAAGTTTATATTCACAAATATTTTTATAGGTAGCACATATGTTGTTTCCAGCAACTAGTATCATAATGGAGGAAATATTTCCAGATAGCCACTTTCAAAATTCTCTGTCTATGGCATGGTTCTTTTGAAAATCAGTGAAAATGTATACTCTTTTTTTTAAAGTCACTTTAATCTTTAGAGAGTGATTAAATGCATTTTTTAAAATTTGTGCTTGGTAGCATACTACTAGTCAATAACAACATAGAAAATGTCTGCAAGTTTGCAATGCCATTTAAAAACAATTTATTTTTTAATTTATTTTTGGCTGTGTTGGGTCTTTGTTGCCTTGCGCGGGCTTTCTCTAGTTGCAGCGAGCAGGGGCTACTCTTCATTGCGGTGCACAGGCTTCTCATTGCAGTAGCTTCTCTTGTTGTGGAGCACGGGCTCTAGGCTCGTGGGCTTCAGTAGTTGTGGCTTGCAAGCTCAGTAGTTGTGGCTCGTGGGCTTAGTTGCTCTGTGGCATGTGGGATCTTCCCGGACCAGGGCTCAAACCCGTGTCCCCTGCATTGACAGGCAGATTCTTAACCACTACGCCACCAGGGAAGCCCCCATTTTTTAATAAAAGAATAAGGTTAACATTTTTAAGTTCAATAACTCTTTTAAGTACTTCATGAAGTAATGAGTCGTGCGTTAAAAATATTTAGCGACCACTCCCTATTTCATTACAAAATATTGTATTTTTAAAGGTTTTAAAGTTTAATTATACAGATATGGATGTTGTCCTGTAGAACTTTGTACATTCCTGCTTTCAGCTTCTTTGCTACAATAACCTGACTATGAAAAGTTAGTGAATAAATATAAGGGCTTTAGCTCTGTAACCTTATCCTGAGATCCTCTATGATTCCAGTCAGAGCAATCACTTCATTAATGATTATACTCATACATCATTTCCACAGAATATAATTTTTATTATATCATTCACTTCTTATATCTTCTCTGGTACCTCTTTCCTTTAGTGATCCAGAAAAAAGTGGATTTGCATTCCATAGTTGCTTCACTGAACATCACAACTGTAACACATTAGAAACATGTTTACTTCCAACTAACTGTATAGTTAGCACTTGTGCAAAACCGCATAATTTATTCTAGTACACACTTTTTCAACTTTAAAGCAATATTTTCTATGTGTCTTCCAGTTATATGAGTATTTGCTCACAAAGGAATACTTCGTTTGTTTTCATTTTGTTATTGCTACAATAGGGAGAACAAATGTTTCTCCAACATTGTGTTGCTTTTTGTTTCAGCTATTAGTTAAAAAGAAAATCTCAAACTTTTAAACCTTTAGCATAAGGTTTGGTGAAGTTTTATAAAATACGGATTGTGTGTTAAATAATTTATACTTGGTAAAAATAGGTAGACATTTGTTTTTTTATAATCTATTTGTTCAGTTTTTAAATGCCTTGAACATCTTTGTGCCACGGCTTCATTCTACTTTTTGCTCATATCTAAAGGTACCACATAGACTTTAAGAAAAATTTTATGTTAAAGACAGTGAGTATAAATCCATATTCTGAACAGTCTTCTTGATAATTGAGTTTCTGGGTTTTTTTTTTTTTTTTCATGACTTCTTGTCAACTTTCCATTTATTTATACCTGTAACATAGCCAAAAAACACCATTTCTTTTCTTATTTTTTTACACTAAAAACAAATAGAAAAAAATAGAGATTCTAATGTTTCCTTCCTAAATAACCCATTGGATCATGTTACAACCCTTTGGTTGTATATATTCTTCTTTGGGGACTCACTGGTATTGCTGGTAAATACAACAACAGGGACTTTCAAACACTTTCTGATATGACAACAATGAGAATATGTTTTATATTGTGGCCCTACTCGTACTCGCACACTATGAATGAATACCGTTTTTATAAAATATTATTACACTATGTGCGATGCACTGTAGCAAGTTTATTATTTTATTTCACTACAGTGGCTTTGACCTACAATTTGAAAAAGGCTGTGTTGCCATGTCTGCACACCTTGGTCCTTGGGGGAAAACTGTAGTTACAGCAGCAAAAACAAGTGTTTTGGAGTCAGAGTGGGGTTAGAAACTCAGTTTGGTCATTACACAGCCTTTTGACACTTTAAAACTTATTCGGTGTCCCTTCTCTCACTTGCCCCGTGTACAAAATGAGAAGAATCCTACTTATCTTGTGATAATTTTGAATGAAATAAAATAACATTTGTAAGCATCTAACACCATGCCTGGCTCATAGTAAGTACTCAATAAATAAATGATAATCATCACTGGTAGTACTATTATAATAGTAATAGTAATGCCTAACTTTCTGTTTTTTAATAAATGTATTTATTTATTTATTTTTGGCTACATTGGGTCTTCATTGCTGCGCGCGGGCTTTCTCTAGTTGCAGCGAGCGGGGGCTACTCTTCGTTGCGGTGCACAGGTTTCTCATTGCAGTGGCTTCTCTTGTTGCAGAGCACGGGCTCTAGGCACACGGGCTTCCGTAGTTGTGGCACGTCGACTCAGTAGTGGTAGCTCGCAGGCTCTAGAGCTCAGGTTCAGTAGTTGCGGCGCAAGGGCTTAGTTGCTCCGTGGCATGTGGGATCTTCCTGGACCAGGGCTCGAACCCGTGTCCCCTGCCTTGGCAGGTGGATTCTTAACTACTGCACCACGAGGGAAGTCCCTGCCTAACTTTCTAATAGGAAATATGGGTGGGTAAAGAGAAGCCAGAAATGGTAACTATGGGGAACATTTTTTTAGAAGAACAGTGGTAAGAATTTGGAACTAGAGGAAGGATGGGAGAAGACAGAGCGGTTGGCGTGGCTTCTGATCCCAGTCTCCTGAGCCAGGCCCTTCCCAGGGCTGTTCCCGGGACCGCCCACTGCAGAGTGTTGAGAACCTGTTCTGATTCTACCACCGCTTCTAGAATGCCAGGGAGCCCCAAGTGCATTCTCTCCTTAATCTTCCAATAATCCTGTAAAATGTAAGCAGACCCATTTTGCCGATGGGGAAAGTGAGCCTCCGAGGCATCGTCGGTGCCTACAGAGGTGCTGGAAATGGTACCCCATTGCCCGAATGGGGCCTCTAATTTTACAGTCCCTTGCCCTTCCACACTTATCTTTCTGGAAGGGGTACAAGCCAGCTGGGTTAGGAGGTGGGAAGCTATGACCCATGACTCAGGATTTCTCCAGACGCAAGGAACCCTGTTTTGCCTGTTTTCCTAAATTCCAAAATTGTCTAAGATAGCTATTCTACAAGAAGTCTGTCTGGGGAGTAGCAGCTGGAAAACCTATGTCTCCTGAAGAACTCAGAAAGGCTTCTGATCAAAGGACACAAGAGAGGGGACCAGGGACTCCTGGAGGTGACGTGAACGACTGGTTGGCCCCCTCATTTCAGGCGTGGAATCGTGATGCTCTATTCCTTGCAGGATCTGCTACAATATCCTGCCCCTGATATTCCTGTGCCATCTCAGGACTGTAAAGTTTCTGGACCTTCCTCAGTTTTCAGTAATCTTACCAGTCGAGCTGAGTTTGCAAGTTCTCTACCTTCTTTCAGGTCTTCCTGCTGGATCCCCATTTCATAGATAAGCTTCAGTGGTTACTTCCACGGAATTTTTAAAGCTCATGTCTTCCAACAGGTTTTAGTTTCTGTTAAATGTAGCCTTTCTCCAAAATGATGTGCTTTTAGGTTTTATAATCCATTGCCACATCAATATCTTATGTTGACCTGATCTGTTAGCAATTCTGCAAAATTATATATATGTCTAATAAGTATTTTGTTATAATTAGTGGCATTATTCTGAGATTTTATCCCCCAGGAGATGACAGAGAGAAAGAGAGTATTTCTACAGTGAATTACTTGTTTAGTTTCTTATATCAACATGTGGCTCATCTATCAGTTTCCCACTCCCAGTGGGACCCCTTCCACCCTGCAATGGTAATGACCAGCAGTGCTCATTCGTTCTTTTATTCTCGGGACAATCCCTGCTTTTCCTAGAACTAGTCAGCTTACTCAAACCTTCCAATATCGTGCCATCTCTTCTTACAAAGAAAGAACACATAATACTTTATAAGTCAATATATACTTGATAGAAAAAACATCGAATACTCAGATGCATCAGTACTCACTCAAAGTTCATTAAAATAAATGTCCTATGATATGTCCTTTAGTTGTAGTAAAAGTAGCTCTTATATACTTTATTTTTAACTTTTCTCTCTTTGAATATCATTCACAGGCACAGACTCAACTTCTTATATAATAACTTTTTCTTACTGATGTTCAAGTATTCACAACTTAGCTACTAGTAGCAGCTTTAAGATGACTCTTCGTCCCTTCAACATTATCCTAGACAATTTCTTAAAGTATCTTTGCTTACTTGCAAAAATAAAATATTCCTGGATCCTCTGGATTTGTTCCTGGTCCTCAAAATGGAATGCGCTAGGGGCTTCCCTGGTGGCACAGTGGTTGAGAATCTGCCTGCTAATGCAGGGAACACGGGTTTGAACCCTTGTCCGGGAAGATCCCACATGCCGCGGAGTGGCTGGGCCCGTGAGCCACAACTACTAAGCCTGCGCGTCTGGAGCCTGTGCTCCGCAACAAGAGAGGCCGCGATAGTGAGAGGCCCGCGCACCGCGATGAAGAGTGGCCCCCACTTGCCACAACTAGAGAAAGCCCACAGAAACGAAGATCCAACACAGCCAAAAATAAATAAATAAATAAAAACTCCTACCCCCAACATCTTCTTAAAAAAAAAAAAAATGGAATGGGCTACTCTCAAAGGGGTCCACGTTCCTTTCTCTGGAAAATAGTCTAAAGGAAGGTGTATATTGGTGGTTTCACCTGAGTTCTGCTGTCTGGAAGTAAATTAAGCCACTTAACTGAGGACAATAAATTTTTTTCAGAAAAAAAATACAAATATTAGTTCCCAAGTTCGCATGACATTTCCAAATTAACTCTAAAATTACTAAATCGTATCTTTTAAAGATTTTGTTCCAATATAAAAATTGCAACTTTCTACATTATTTATGTTTAACCCCTTACCTATGAAAATAATGTTTCATCTACATGAAGATCTGTTACGTGGACTAGAGAAATTACCTTCATTTCATTGTCTATAAGAAATAAGAGTGAAGTGCCCGGCACTACTCAGAAGCTTTGATCTGTTAGTTATATGTTTCACTGTTAGTTGTGTTATACATTTAAGTGTACCAAATGAATATGCAATACGAAACAGTGCCTTGTATAGCCTAAATCCTCTCTTGAAACATAGGCCAGGTAATAGACGGGAAACTTTAATTATAGCACTATGCCCTCAACAAGCACCTGTAAAAGGACGGGGAAAAAGAAGAAAAGAAAAAGAAAGAGAAATCCAATAGAACAGCATCACGATCAAGAAACTCTCCACAGTAGGATTTAAAGCATATTCAGTTGTTGGCATTTTTCTAAAATAGGTTGGTATGTGAGCAGTTTTGCTTCCTTTAGATACTGTTGCTTGTAACCTCACAAAGCCCAGTCTCTGGAAAATGATTTAGAGCAGCTAGACTGAATTATCAAGGAGTCTGCCAAGATTCTGTGGCATTTGGGATTTGGCAGGATGTGGCAAAATAAGTTGGCTTAGACAATTCTGGGTTTTGCTACGTACCCAAGTGCCTGAGAAGTAATTTCAAATGTTCCTCTGACCGCAGACTTCCCTCCGCATCTCTTGATTATGTTACTTTTTCATCTGCCTGGGTTAGAACAGCCAATCAGACAAGCTTGGAATCAGATCTAATGTCATGCTTCCTTATTCTGTTTCAGTCAACTCTTTCATATTTTCTTTAAAAAGCTAACGTGATTAAAATTAATACTTTAAAAAGTAAACCTACCAAACATGGGTCACTTCTTAAGCAACTTTATTTTTTTAATATCAGTTTTAGGTTCTTGGAAAAACTCAGAGGAAGGTACAGAGATTTCCCATATAACCCCTACCCCTACACATGCAGACCCTTTCCCATCATTAACGACTCCTACCAGATGGTATATTTGCTACAACTGATGAGCTACATTGACACATCCGTATCACACAAAGTTCATCATTTACATAGGGTTCACCCTTGGTGTTTATGAGTCTGGACAAATGTCTAATGACATGTTTTCAACAATGTAGTAAAATACATAGTAATTTCACTGCCCTGAAAATTCCCTGTGTTCTACCTTCCTCCCCACTTATGCCTGGCAAACACTTATCTTTTTAATGTTTCTATTTGCCTTTTCCAAAATGTCATATAGCTGGAATCATACAGTAGGCAACCTTTCAGATTAATAATATGACTTATAGATTAGCAATAAGGCTTTCACTTAGAAACATTTAAGTTTCCTCCATGTGTTTTTATGGCTTGATAGTTCTTTTTTTGAGTGCTAACTAATATGCCATTGTCTGGATGTACTCGTTCCTTTATTAGTTCACCAACTGGAAGACATCTTGGTTGCTTCCAAGTTTTGGCAATTACAAATGGTATAAACACTCATGTGTAGGTATCTGTGTGGCTCTAAGTTTTCAAATCCTTTGATTAGATATTAAAGAGCACCGTAGCTGGACTGCATGGTAAAAGTGTGTCTGGTTTTATAAGAAGCTGTCAAGCTGTCTTGCGGAGTGGCTGCACCATTTAGCCCTCCCACCAGCAATGTAGGAGAGTCCTGTCGTTTCACATCCTCACCTGTATCTGATGTTGTCAGCATTTTGAATTTTGATCATCCTAATAGGTCCGTAGTGGTATCTCATTGTTATTTTAATTTGCATTTCCTGAGGACCTATGATGTGCAGCATCTTTTCCTACGCTTACTTACCATCTATCTTCTTTGCTGAAGTGTCTGTTAAGGTCTGGGCCCATTTTTTTAAATTCTGGAATAGTTGATTTACAATGTTGTTTTAGTTTCAGGTGTACAACAGTGATTCAAAATTTTTATAGATTATACTCCATCTATGGCTATTTTAAAAGATTGGCTATATTCCCTGTGCTGCACAATATATCCTGTAGCTCATTTATTTTATACATGGTAGTTTGTACCTCTTAATCCCCTACCTTTATCGTTCCGCTCCCCCTTCCCCTCTCCCCACTGGTAGCCATTAGTTTGTACTCTATATCTGTGAGCCTGTTTCTGTTTTGTTATATTCAGTTTTTTTCATTTTACTTATTAGATTACACATACAAGTAACTTCATACAGTATTTGTCTTTCTCTATCTGGCTTATTTCCCTAAGTATAATACTCTCCGGGTCCATCCATGTTGTCTCAAATAGCTCGGGGTCTTTCTACTTCACCATCTTAGGAACTCCTTTGAACCATTTTTTAATTGGGTGAACTTCACAAGTGTTTCTTAGTTGTTGCCTCCCTTCTCTTAAATGGGACAGGATGGCTAGAGCTGGCTGGAGTTGGTCATTTCCCTTCTGTCAGGTCAGTTACGTGGGCTCTGATAAAACCCACACATGCAGGCTCTGGTGAAATAGTTTTTCCTGAGAGTTGATCTTCTTAAGTGCTCTGGTGTGTTTCAAAATAATTCCTTTTCCCTTTTCCGTGTGGGAAATACAAGGGGATTTCCCCCTGATATCTTCTGTGGGAATTTGGTCAAGTTCCTGGAGGTAAAACTCACAAAAATGGGGGACCCCCCTCCCCGAAGACTCCACTCCAGATTTCCAGTGGAATTGTCCACTCTGAGCTGCCAGCAATCCATCGATTATAGTTTAGCTTTTCCTACTCAGCGCTGGTTTCCGTGGAATTTCAGCTCCTGTGTTGCTGCGTTGGTAAACTGCAATTCTCTTTTTCCTTGTTGGTCTCTTTAATTAGGGAAACAGCCATTTGCCTGTGGCTTCCCTTCTCTTACAGATCTAAGAACTGTTATTTATTTTTCAGCTTGTTCAACTTTGTACTTGTTAAGACAGAATGATGACTTCCGGGCTCCTGACATGTGGAACCTGAAACTGGAATTCCCTGGGTCATTTTTCAGATTTTTAACTTTCTGTGCAGCAGGTTTGCCTCTCATTCCAACATAGTCACGCATCCTCAGCAGAGGGATGTTTAGACCCAGCTTACTGTTCTCTCTCCATTATTCAAAGCTGGATGACTGTTTACTCCTAAGCTTTGAAATAATCATTATTCACATGTGTAGATGTTGCTTATCGTAGACGATGCGGAGGAAATGTTGTTGTGGAAAAGATGTTCCCCCCATATCGCATCATAGGATATTTGCTGGGCTCAAAGGACCTTGTAACTCATTACAAAATTCAAGTGTCAAAATGAGTGGTGAAGACACTTTGTGTTATTGGAGCTCAGGGAAGCATGGAATGGGCATTGCAGGGGGTGCAAGGAAGGGCTTGTAGAGGGAGTGGGGCTTGTAGAAGCCAGGAGGGATGGGTGCATTCTGGACAGCAGAGAGGAGAACGGACACTGGAGAGATGGGAGTAGCACTTGTGAGCGCAAGCCCATGTGCCCGACGCAGAGCGAGGCCAAACAAACGGGAACGTCGGAGTTTGGAGCAGAGAAAGCTTTATTGCAAGGCCATGCAGGGAGATGGGTGGCTCATGCCCTAAAAGCCCCGAGCTCCCCGAAGGGTTTCGGCAAAGCACTTTTAAAAGCCAGGTGAGGGAGGGGGTGTCGCAGGGTACGAGATCAGCTTGTGCACAGTTCTCTGATTGGCTGATGGTGAGGTCGCAGGGCGGTGTCACAGCCTTTAACAGTATCAGTCCTTAGGCTCCAGGAGGCCTGGGGCTGCGCGCTCATGGTCGTCAAGTAGTTAACGTCTTCCATTTGCTGGGGGTTTGACATCTGTAAAGCAACTCAGGAAATGTGCATCAGATACTGTTATCCGGGTACTTGAGAGAGGAGCTACAGCAGAAGGGGTCTGTCCCTGGAAGGCCCCATAGGGTCCTGTTCGGTTACACACTGACAATGACCGTGGTATCTCAAGAAGGCGTCCGGAAGCTGCTGGGTTGGAGTGAAGAGTTGGGTGAGAAAGGAAGTGTGGGTGGGATCAAAAATGTGGGCAAACTGGGGGGCTGCGGAGGACAGATAAGGGGGTAAGGCCCAGCGGGTTCTTTCCGTGTGCCGGTCCCCTGCTGAGTATGGTAGGTCTCCATTCCTCTCACTCCACCCTGCAAGGGAGGCGTGATGGTGGAAGAAACTGGGGTAGAGGAGTGAACCTGGCATCACACGGTTCACTCCTTTTGCTCCATTCCCTAAAACAATTCTAAAAATGTCTTATCTCACACATGGAAATTCGTTTTCCATCTTAAGTATAATATAAATAAGTTCATTTTCATTAGGAGGTAGAAAATTTTAAACATTTTATAAGATGAAGTATCTACAATAAAAATTAACATCTCAGAAAACAATCTGATGAAATAGGTTTAAACTAACTTGTGCGAATATCCAACACACTGATTTGGAGAAGAATCACATAGAATTTTTATTTATGGGCATTATAGAATATGTTTTGAAAGCTTCTGGTAGTCCTGGACAGTTAGGGAAATTTAGGCTATAACTGGAAATTTGCTTTTATAATGGAAACTATAGTTTTGTTCCTAGCTAAATCAAAGAAATATTGAGATCTAAATAACAAGATTGATATTTCTTTCAGTGGGACTGTGACCTCAGGGAAATCTCTCTTTGAGGGCTTGCTTGTCCAGTTATAAGGAAATATATGAGAGAAGGTACAGGTGTGACCTTCCTTTATAACAATCTAACCAATTTTCTGGCTGACACACAAGAAAGAGAGTGTGTTTACTTCCTCAAGACATTATGATGGTAAATGTGTAATATACACCTGTAACATTCTAATAGAAATGAGTCACACAAGTTAAAAAAGAATCAAAACAAATGAACAACAAACTCTTCCAAAAATGCAGGCAGTTTAGTTTGATGAAACCATCAGCAGCGTTGGTCTGTATAGCCTGTAACTGTCACATTTCCATTGGTTGCTTTGACAACATCACGAGGTGCACACCTGCGTACTGCTGATTGGACGGCACCAGGGTGCAGACTCGGGGATATGACCAGAGGCACGCTGGCATACTTCCCCATTGGACATTTAATTTCTTAGTCAACCAAAGGTGTATTATACGGCTGCGGTGCAGTTGTCATCACCCTTTATTTACCTAGATCTTCTTTATTCCAAAAGAGAAAAGATAGGTGAAGATGCATCCACTGATGTTCTCTATTGATTGCTAATTCTGAGTTTATTCAGGGTTTCTGGACATGTCAGAGACCGCTACTTGCCTGACATAATTCTCTCGTAGTCCCTAATGTTGTCGTGGCAGCAACAAGCCCAGCTAAATATTTTCATTCCCTGGCCTCCTTTATAATCTGGGGGCTGTGGGACACAGTTCTGGCTAAAGAGATGCAAGCCAGGAGGGGAGGGAGGGCGTCCCCACGAGGTAAGCATTGAATAGGAGCCGCCTAGCTGGCATAAGCCGCCTTCTTTCCCCTTCCGTGTTCCCTTCTTCCTGCTTCACACAGGACGTGGCCCAGGACCAGCCTTTTTCTTCAGACCGTGAAGCTGTGGCTCTCACCCTGATGGTGGTGCGGCCGAGGAGGAGCTCGACACCTTTTCCCAGCGACACGGTGGGTCACTACACCATCCTTGTGTCACCCAACTTGGCTCTGACCCTTTGTGAGTGAAAAAGGACCCCCTCTTCTGGTTAAGTCAGAATCAACTCTGCTATCAACACGGGATGCATTGCTACATTTAGAAAATGTAGCAAATAGGAAAATTAAAAGCTAAAAAACATGACTTTAAAGCCTTTTCGTGTTTTTAATATAAGATTATGTTACATGACAAATATATGCTTTGTGACATATTTGCGAGAAGCCAGACAAAAGAAACGCAACTTGTAAAAATGAAAACATATAAGAAGCCAGATTTTATGTAGCTTTACTAAAAATTCTATGCTGTTTACCAGAGCCAACGTCCATCTGTCCCCATTCGTTGGAAATCCTAACAGGGAAAGAGATTCTTTACGTTAGATAGTAAACAATTAGACCTTTTATTTTCAAAATACGGATGGCCAGAAAAAGGAAATAGCTCTTCTTTTGATAGAAAATAACATTATCTGCTGAAATCCTGGAGGGGAATGCCAAGAACTGGATGAGTCCAAAATGTGCTAGCACGAGTTTTTAAATTAATCACATATTTGAAAAATGCTTGTGATAAACCCTTACTTTTTGTGATTCCCCAGGAGCATGACTGTGTTTCTGAAGCCACACAGAGCACCTGCAATAGAAAGCCAGGTTCCAAAAGCAGAGAAGCGTGATCTTCTCAGTACTTCAGCCTGGATTCGTGTGACACGTATACAAACAGACTTTCTGTTTATTGTTTAACTGGCAAGAAATCACACTCAGGAGAAATTGACCAAAATTCTCCGATGTGATGAACATTATAAAAGGTGCGCTTGGATTACAAAAGAAGCCTCCTTTGCTAACCTCTACCCACATACCACTTTCCTCTTCCGTGTTCCTGGACGTTTGCATCAATACGGTAATGACTCAGAGTTCTTCTAACTATTGAATCAATCTTTTGTCCAAACACCTTCTTACATTAATACCTAATATGCAAACCAGACTTAAAGCAGAGGAACTCTGCACTGGAGATAGCTACAGGAGGGGAGAGCGTCACATGTCACAACAACAAAAAACTCCCAGCTAGTTATTTGTCTTTTATATATGAGGTGATCAAAAGGTAATTCTCCAGGGAAATGAGAATCTGTTTCTTCTGAATTCCTCGCCTGCGGATGCATAATGACGTAGCAGGTGAAGATTCATTCATATGACAAACTTCTTGAGTGCAGAGTAGATGGGGGGTACAATGTATGCTTCTCACTCATGGTGTGTTCTTATCACTGTTTGATATTTTTAAATTTGTCCTTCTTAAATATTTTCACTACATTTTGACTTAATATTCTAATGAACTAGATACTTCAAGGGTTTCTATGCATTTTAGAATATCACATCTGAAAAAACATAACGTGGGAAAAAAACTCAATTTCTCAGCCTTCTATTTTTTTTCAAACATTAGTTATTCACTGTTGAGATTTGGATTCTAGATAAGTTGGAATTTTTGCTAAATACTATTAAGTAGGTTCAAAAAGTATTTTGATTTATGTTTTATAATATTCAAGCAGGATGAGGCCAACAGTGTATCTCGAAGTTACACAAAATGAATGGCATATGCTGAGGTCATAAGCCAGTCCACGTCTGGTCTCCAATCTCAGTTCTCTAAGCCACTTCTACATTGAAATAAAAGCAAATACATGCAAAGAAATGTTTCTTCGGGGCTTCATTCTTTCATATCTCAAAATTTTAAATGCAGGCAAGTCTCAAGCGCAAGATTCTAGAAAGTATAACAAACAGTTTGAAAAGTACAGCCATTTTCTCCGCGTTTCTCGCTTCCTGATTTGAATAAAGTGAATTCAAAGAATGTCTGCTATTCGTTCTTCAGTGAACACTGATACTTTCTGATAAAGAAGGACATTGAGAATTCCCATGTTTGGGAATCTATCACTAACTAGCTAAGAGTATATCCCAAATCTCCTAAATTATAGGATCCCTGAAATATATGCACTTTTTGGGAATCCATCCCCCCAGCTTGCTTTGAGAAACAGAGCTTTATTGTAATAAGCTGAAACAATACTACATAAAACACTACTACTTTTTTGGTTTTCTCAAAAGGGAGGGGGCTGAGTGCTTAATGAAAACTAATAATAATAATAATTAGACACATTAAATTATAGCAATGAATGCATTTCTATTTTAATACATTGTTTTTATTGCATTATTTTAGAGAGAGAAAAATTAAATTCTGCTTTAAAAATTAACACATGCATATTACTTGAGAACAATATGGAATTAATCTAAAATAATGAAGGGAGTTAAAATAGTAATTCCTCAGTAAATGTCTCTAAATATATTTAACATATGACAAAGTGGTATGGTCAACCTAGAGGTAATTATTTTACATTGCCAAACACTGTAGCTTTCTACAAACTCTGGAATTCAATGTCACCTGCTCCAGGCTGCCAGGGTGCACTGCTCCCAGGGCGAAAACATCCACCTGTAATTAAGCGAATTGGGGATGCTGAAGGGAAGATGTGACGCTGCAGGGAACCAACTGATTTAAAACACGTCTTTCACTCCTCTTTTTGGCCGCCTGTGAATATTTTTGTGTGCATTTAACTTGTACTGATTTCCTTAACTTCTTAAAAATGCAATGTCGGCATAGTTCAAATAACCCTATTACATTTGAGGCCTTTAAGAATCTTTCAGAGATGAAGAAACTGAAGCCTGGGGACTCTGAGTAAGTTGCCCTGGGGTGCAGAGCTGGATGCAGGCAAACCAGGGTTGGAACTCAGGGAGCTTGAGTCTGGGGTGGGGACTCTCACCTCCTCTGCTACGAGAAGGTCTTGGGAATTTTAAGCATTGCCACTGTCAATGATATACAGTGTTTTCAGAAGCTTCCATGCCCAGCTTAAGGTTCCACTAAGCATATCATTGCTTGTCAGCTGTTGGAACATACATAACCAAGTAGGATGACGCAGGATCGCTTGTAGAGGAAGACAGTGTATGTTACAAGAGAACCAGAAGCCCTACCAGTGATGACAGCTTCTAAATACTCTGCATTCAGCCTGCGTGAGCTCACAGAGCCACGGAGAAGGATTTAGAATTGATTTTAAGTCCCAGTAGCTGAGAAGAAGCGTGCAAAGGGTACGGAAGGAAACCAAAACTTGGGAAACCGCATAACCTTATCACGAGGAGGATATATGACAGGGGAAGAAAAGTGATGTTCTTTTCTTGGAGGTATTTTTCCTCAGAAGCCCCCTAACTGGAAAAGAGATCAATTAGTAATCAAGCACTTTGCAGAGGATGAAGAGAAAATGTGTGAGACCCGCTCATCTTAGGGGGAGAGCCGCTGAATTACTACCAATATTCTATCTCATTCCAATAAGCTGATATTTTTATATTTTTCCCCATTCTCATAGCAAGTAGAATAATAATTTGTCTCAATTCAATTTTCTAGTTACATTAACTTAGAGGTCAATACACAAGGGAAAAAATCTACTTGTTAAGTTGGATCTGCAAAAGGAAAAGATTTTGCATTCTTATGTTTCCATTACTAATTCATAGGTTTTTATACCTATCAGTCTAATCGCACCGTTCAGGATTAAATGAGATGGAAAATTTTAAGTACTACTGTCTATACCAAATCTGTCTCTCGTTCTAGCAATTTCAGTATTCCGTGGATCCACCCACCACCCCTTGACCTTCTCAACCCGAGGATCCTCACTCCCCCCTGCTTACCACCTACATAGACAAACTCTGGGCTTAGTCATCATCAGAGTTTTAAAACCTCTGCAATCTTAAGGTTAGAGTTCACTCTCGCCCTGAGGGCTAGGTGCTTCCTTCTTCCCAAAGCATCTGCTCATTCACACCACTAATCTCCTTGATCTCCCCGCCCCAATTAACCATTAACCAGTTTCGCTGGTCTCCCTTCCTCTCCTCAGTGACTAGTTCATCCCAGCAGTTACTTGCCTATTTCTCTCCCATCACCCTCATTTTCCTCTCTCATTTTCCTTCTGCACCTCCTGTTTTCTCAATTCCCTATAAAACTAAAACATAATTTCTCTGTGCCTCCAGTTGGCTTTCTTTTGGTTTTTGTTTGTTTTTAAATTACCTCTTCATGCCCTTTAGCCATGTACCTATGGGGGTGGGGATGGCTTTCTTATCTGGGTGCTAAGATCTTATTTGTCATATGAATTGCGTAAGTTTAATCTTCATATTAATATTTTATTTGGACAAATTGTAAGCACGTTCTCTCAGGGCTTATATTTTAATTCAAATATAGTGTATTTTATTTTACAGAAATTTAAACTTTTAATACGGTCGAATTTTAAAATCTTTGTGTCGTGATCAAATTTCTTTACCATAAAATGAAGGTATTCACTTTTATTTTCTTTAACACTTTTTTTTTTTTTTGCTGTATGCGGGCCTCTCATTGTCGTGGCCTCTCCCGTTGCGGAGCACAGGCTCCGGATGCTCAGGCTCAGCGGCCACGGCTCACGGGCCCAGCCGCTCCGCGGCATGTGGGATCTTCCCGGACCGGGTCACGAACCCACGTCCTCTGCATCGGCAGGCGGACTCTCAACCACTGCGCCACCAGGGAAGCCCCTTCTAACACTTTTAAAGTTTGGTTTTGCACATTTTGAAGTTTCACTGAACTGGAATTTATTTCTGTGTATGATGTTAGGTAAAGATCAGAGTTAATCCTCTTCAGTGTTGGTAATTAATCGTCCCACTCTTTACAAGTTCATCCACAACCACTGGTTTGTGATGCCACCCTGTCATATTCCCAGGTTTATTTCTGGGTTCTTTATTTCGCCTTGTTCTATTTGAATAAGACTGTGTCTATACTACGTGATTTTAATTACTAAGCTTTGTAATGAATAAGGATATCTAGGAGGGCTGTTCCCAGATGTTCTCCAACACTGGCTGTTCTTGATCTTCTATTATTTTGCATGAATTCTAGAATTAGCCGACCAAATTTCATGAAAAGAAAGAGGAAGGAAGGAAGGAGAGAAGGAAGGAAAGAGAGAGAGAAAGAGGAAAAGAGTGAAAGATGTATAGATTTGTTGGTATTTTACTGAAACAAAAATGAATTATTTAGATTAACATGACTGAAGTTTTCTCATCCATGAACAATATTGCTCTCCACATATTTAAGCAAAGTTTGCATTTTCAGTAGCTTTATTTTCTTCACCACATCTTCTGTTGGATTTATCCCTATAACCTTATGGTGTTTTCTTCTGGCTGGGATATAGGAATGTAGTTGATCTTAAAGCCAACGTGATATCTAAACCTTCTTACTTGTTTGTACGTAATTCCCTTGGACTTTCTATGTAGAGAATCATATTGTCTGTGAGTAAAGACAGTTTTTACGTCTATCCTGATGCACATTCTTTTAATTTTTCTTTTCTTTTGTTATTGTTTACTATAGAGTTTTGGTAGATACCCTTATCAAAGCGAGAATGTTCCCTTCTGTTCCCAGTTTTCTAAGTTTTTTTTTTTTTTAACATTAGTAGATGTTTAATTTTATTGAACCTGTTATAGATGGTTTTGGAAGGATGGAGAAGGCTGTGTTTGACACTGGTTTTCTACCAACTCAAAAACCTCAGCTGCCCTCCTTGTGAACCAAATGAGACAGAATTGTTCTAAACTCTAGTGATGTCAACACTGGGTTTTAGTCCTACACCACGATGCCCTACTCATTGTGGGAGACAGAGTCAATAGATCTCCAAACACCCACACAGGAGGCTGCACTTGGAGCTCCTTAGCTCTCTCTTGCAGGCTGGCAGCCGACCTGTATGTGGAAGATTCAGGAGCCCACAAAGGAGTGTCCTAAAATGCATGTTTTCCCTTCTGTCAAATAACCGCCAAAGGATATCATGAAATCCATTCTTTTTTCCTTCTCAACAGAGAAATTGGAACAGAGGTGAGTAGCCGTCTAGAGTGTGGCCCAGAACTGTTGGCTCTCTCATCAGCATGTTCTGGTCCTGCAGGTATGAGGAGATGACCTTTCATGTAATATCTTCAACAGGTTTTCCTAAAGTTAAACCACCCAGGACTCCTGGAGTACAGCCAACTTATTCGTAACATATTATTGGCACCATTACTAAACCCAGGTGGTAAATATTTAATTTAGGATTTTGCACTCAAGTTTATATGAATTTCTGTATTTTTTATACATACGTGCATGCATACACATGTACAGAGATATAAATATATATCATGTATGTCCATTAGAGTTTTTATACATACGTTTTATATGAATTAATATAGTTTCTCCCATTTATTTTCTTACCCGAGGCATGGCTACTTTATTAACTCCTTCACAGAACTAGCTTTTGGTTTAACTGATGCTATTTATTATTTCTGAGGTTTAAAAAATTATTTCCTGGGCTTCTCTGTTGGCGCAGCGGTTGAGAGTCCGCCTGCCGATGCAGGGGACAGGGGTTCGTGCCCCGGTCCGGGAAGATCCCACATGCCACGCAGCAGCTAAGCCCGTGAGCCATGGCCGCTGAGCCTGCGCGTCCGGAGCCTGTGCTCCGCAACGGGAGAGGCCACAACAGTGAGAGGCCCGCGTACCGCAAAAAAATATATATATATATTTCCTGCTTTTTTCCCTATTGTTTCCTCCCTTCACCTTTCTTCAAGTTTACAATGTTGGGTTTTTTTCTACCTTCTTGAATGGAATGATGAGGCTATTTATTTTTTATCATTCTCCTTTTTGAATATGTACGCTTAGGACAATTTATTTCCTTCAAAGGAAATTTTGCTGCATCTAAAAAGATTTGATATATGTAGTGGTTTTTTTGTTGTTTAGTTCTTAATACTTCATAATTTACATTATCTTGTGGATCCATGACTTATGTACGCATGCTATTAACTAGCCACACATTAGGTTTAGAACTAGTCTCTTTTTATGTTTGTTTTTGTCTTGCTTCTGATTGTTAATTTTATTGCATTTTGGTAAGAGAGTGTGTTCGGCATTCTGCTGCATTCTCATAATTTCCTCAGCTCTGTCTTCAAGGAACATTGTTTAAAATTCAGTGAGTATATTTTTATGTCTTGGAATTCTGTTTAGTCTTATTTCAAATCTGCCTATTTTCAAGATAGTGCCCAATTTATTCATTGAGGTATTTTTTCTTCCTTTTATAATCACTTCAAGTACAATTATTCTATAATGTCAGAGTGTTAATTTCCAGGAGAGGTGATTCCGGTGCTTATGAGAGATGCTCCCTCCTGTCATGACCCACTTCCTTTCTGTGGTGTAGAAGGGGCTTCATCTTCGCCTCGGCTGTGTTCCCCTGTGGAATCCGTACCCAAAGCTGTGAGGACCGTTTTTTCTAGGAACCTAGCACTGCATTCTCTCTGGAAACCTGATGGGAATCTGTTTTCAGATTAACTCTTTCGCTCAGCATGCTTATCCCAGAAAGACAGAGAGAGACAAAGACAGGGAGAGGAAACAGACCCCACAGGTGCCTGTGCAGATGTGCTTTTTCATTTACCTGCCCCCAAGAGACCCAAATAAAGACAGATTTTTCTTTTTCTTTTCTGGTGCCATTCCTAGGCCAACAGGCAGGATGTGTAGAGAGGATGGCCCTTCCCGTTCCAGGCATCGCCACGAGCCTGCCCCCCTCCTGCGGTCCCCGGCCAGTCCCCTGTCCCAGTGCCCGTCTTGGCGCCATGCCCAGCATCCCCTGCAAAGAGGCCGCGTGTGTAACTGAGGAAGGGGCATCAGCTCATCAGTCTCATTGCATGACTGAAAGTTCTCCCAACTCCTCCTCTGGTTTCTTTCCCTAACCTCGAGTTTCTCCCATTTTACAATAAGACACACTCCCTGCTGAGCAGGTGCCCTGCTCTGGCCGTCATCTTCTCTTTCCTCCCCGCTCTTCCCTGTTGAGGTACAAGTACTTAACCTACTTGGTCTTCTCTGCTGTAGTCTCCAGCAGGTCCCCCTCTTCTAATTCCTTTCCCTGCAGACAAGACTCCACACTGCCCGAGGAAGAATTACTCAAAGTCAACACTCAGCTTCCCTGCTGCGAGGACTCATCACCCAGGGTAAAGTTCAAGTGCCTTAACAAGACGGAAGAGGCTCTCTCCACCTTTGTCCTCTCCTGTGTCATTGTCCCTTTCTTTAAAACTCCAGGAATTCCACAGTACTCCTAGTTTCTTGAAAATGCAACGTTACATCCTGCCTCTGTGCGTTTGCATATACTGTCCCTTTCTTATCTGATTGAGAGCAGAACCGGTACTGGGAGTCGTTAAATTCATCAACTAGTCATGTATGCAAAAGCGCAAGTCCAAGGGGCCATTACTGAAATCCAAGCATGGAGCAAGTGTCAGAAACTCAGGTCCAAAAAGCCTGGGAATTTGACTTAAGAATGACATTTGAGATCCAATAAATGGTCTCCCCTATTTAAAAGATTAAGTTTTTAATTTTAAGAAATATTACAGGCTTTTTGGTAGATTTTGTCTTATTTATTCTGCCCAAACAAGATAAATGACACTTCCTACTAGAAATAGTTAGAAAACTATCACTACATAGATTATTATGCTTATCTTTGTAGCTAATAAAATTGGGATAATTTTATGGGGAGAAACCTTCTGGAAATTTTGGAGAAATATTTGTTTTATGAGCTATTTTTAAGCTTCTGCTGTTTGAATTGGAATAAATACCACAGACAGGTTTTAATTCACGTAATGTGTTTTAAGGCCAGTGGGAATTTAATGAATCAGACCCAGCTTTCCTCTGAGTTCTGGTGTCACGTTTGTTTGACAGGCCTGATAGGAGTTATAATTCTTCTTAATCTCTAGTAGTAGTATTTAATTTTTCTTCTTTTAAAATTAGTAACTTCCCACATCTAAGAGGCAACCCGGAAAAACAGTTCGGACACAGACCAAAATGGCCCCGTTTCTCATCCCAACAGGCTGTCTGCTTTGCTTTAACTGTGTCCATTTCCAGCAAGTTCTCATCAGAAAAGACACGTATTACAAAGTCAAGTCATCCCTCTTGGACCTGAACATTCGGTGTCTCTCCCTTTGCAGGTCAGAACTTGGCCTTGGATCTCATGCTGATTTCCAAGGAGGACTTCAGAATTTTAGGACTTCAAACCACAAAATGCTTAGCTAGCAACTCAGCTCAGGCTTATTTGCACAGAACTAGGAGACTATCCTGATTTCATCACTTTCTTCTGAAACTGTAGTTTTACAGGTGAAGCATTTTCTCTAGTAGCACGAGGCAGCCCCGAGATTCCAGCCAGGCCGGACAGCAGCTGGGCCATGAAGTAGGGAGCACGGCTGTCAAATGTCCTTGGTCTCACCAAATGCTCTGGGGAGAGGGTGGATTTCACGTGGGGGAGGAGGCGCCTGGGTCTCCGGGCTTTTCTGTGTGTGTGTTTTATTTATTTAAAAATTTTAAGTTTATTTTTTATTGAAGTACAGTTGAATTACAATGTTGCCCCAATCTCTGCTGTACAGCAAAGTGACTCAGGTATACATACACATTCTTTTTCATATTCTTTCCCATTATGGTTCATCACAAGGTACTGAATATAGTTCCCTGTGCTATAAAGTAGGACCTTGGTGTTTATCCATTCCATATATATACCAGTTTGCATCTGCTAATCCCAAACTCCCACCCCTACCCTCTGCCACCCCCCTGCCCCTTGGCAACCACCAGTCTGTTCTCTATGTCCGTGACTCTGTTTCTGTTTCACGGAGAGGTTAATTTGTGTCATATTTTAGATTCCGCATGTAAGTGATATCATATGATATTTCTCTTTTTCTGTGTCTGACTTACTTCACCTAGTATGATAATCTCTAGTTGCATCCATATTACTGCAAATGGCATTATTTTGTTCCTTTTTATGGCTGAGTAGTATTCCATTGTATATATGTGCCACATTTTCTTTATCCAACCTACATGTTGATGGACATTTAGGGTGCTTCCATGTCTTGGCTATTGTGAATAGTGCTGCTATGAACACAGCAGTGCAGGTACCTCTTTGAATGATGGTTCTGTCCAGGTATACGCCCAGGAGTGGGATCGCTGGATCATATGGTACCTCTATTTTTAGTTTCCTGAGGAACCTCCATCCTGTTTCCCACAGTGGCTGCACCGACTTACATTCCACGAGGATTTTCAACTCGTCCCCTTGCTCGACAGCAGTGGTCCTGCCAAATGACGTGGCAAAGAGTATTATCCCGTTTTGTAGATTAAAAAAAAATCAGATTTTGCGATGTGAGGTGACGTCCTAAGGTGACACGTCAATGCAGACCACAGCCGGGCCTCAGGCACATCCCTGATGGATGTCAGTTCAATGTTGGCCCCCAGAGCTCCTCCATCAACAGCCCCCCTCTCCAGGCAGCTTTGTAATAGCCAGTAAGCTGCTTCTTTCCTGATGAAGCAGTGATCCAGCTTGTGTGAGGAAAGAAAGAAAGAAAATGTGCTCAATCTCACTGATAATACAATAGATAGATCAGAACTACATGGAGATATTTTTACTGTGAAATTACTGTTTTTTAAATTGTAATATTGGTTAGCAAAGGAGCCGTGTCTTCTCTTCCCCGGAAGATTGAACCCACACAGAAAACAGGAACCATGCGTTTTATTTCTATTTCCCTCAGACGCATCTTAATAAATATCTGATTAATAAATATCGGAGGCGATGACTGGATGCCAATGCTGTGGATGCTACAAATGTTATTTTGTTTCTCTTCAAAGTTGCCACTGCCTTCATAACTGGAAAAAGCAGCAGATTGAGGGGTGCCAGTGGGAAAGAACACTGTTGTTTTCTCTGCCTCGAGGTGACTCTATTGCTCTGGAACAGTACATTCAGTCATTTTCCTCTTTGGGGACAATTTTGAAGGAAAAAAACGGTGGTAATTCACTGCTGAGAAGAACAGTGTCAAGCCTATTTTCTGTGGCAGGTCTGCTTCCGGCCATCATCTGGTACTTTAAGAGAAAGCTTTTTGAATCATGCAACCATGTGCCTAATTCACGGCACTGCATCCTCTCCTTCTTAGATTAGTGAAGATCACAGAGTGATTTTTAACCAAAGCAGTCAAAACAAAGGTTTAAGACAAAACAAGTGTGAAATTGGCTATGAGAGATGGCTTGTTGGGCAGCCAGCCTGCTGGGGAGGGGAGGGCCTAAGACCACCAGGTGACAGGAGACATGTCTCCAAGGTAGTTATTTATTTATTTTTATTTTATTTATTTATTTATTTATTTTGCGGTACGCGGGCCTCTCACTGTTGTGGCCTCTCCCGTTGCGGAGCACAGCCTCCGGACGCGCAGGCTCAGCGGCCATGGCTCACGGGCCCAGCCGCTCCGCGGCATGTGGGTTCTTCCCAGACCGGGGCACGAACCCGTGTGCCCTGTATCGGCAGGCGGACTCTCAACCACTGTGCCACCAGGGAAGCCCCAAGATATTTATTTTTAGATGTCTTCTTGCTGCCCTGTTCATCAGCTTTTCATATTGAATGATATAATGAAAGGGCTCAATTCCAAATATTGTGACATTTTACACAGTCATTATTTAAAATACTTCCAAAATGCCAAAAGGAGCATAATGCTAATGAGATAAAAGGCAATTTTGCATAGTTTTGACAAAGTTAGGATAAAAAAGATACTTCCTAGCAGGAGGTCAGGTGAAATCTGGGATTTAACACACCTACTGAAGAGGCGTGGTACCAGGAAGGATGTACATCTACACAAGAAAAATAATGTTTTGATTTTCTATAAGTTGTGAAGTGAACAAGACACATAAAAGGGAAGAAAAATGTTCAGTGTTAATAGCAAACTTCATTTTTCTAGCTTTGGTACAAGAGTAGGTACAAACATTATTAATACCCTATTAAACATGCCATTAGTTGAAACTATTAAAAGAACATTAAAAAGCACCAACCCGTACATTTTTAGGGCTACAGTCAACAATTAAAGGTACTTAGAGATTTTCTGAGTAGAAGACTATATATATATAAGTTGTACTATATGTAGCTTTTGAACTGAGTGAAATGTGTCTCTCTTAAGTTGGTTAGTTTCTTCTGGTATCTGTTAGTTTCAACACCTTGTATGACTTGTGATCTGTCAGGTAGACAGGGGAACAGTGGTCAGCAGGGTACCTCGTCAGGCTGGGTTCAGGAACCCAGGTCCTTTTATAGCAAGTTTTCCAGAGCTGTGGACCTGGCTGAAGGGGGCTGTGAGCTCCAGAAATGCCCCCATGGGCGCCTAAGGGACGGGGGTCCTGGATGTCTCATTCTTGGGTTTCTCAGGAGGGAGCCTGTTCAATATATGAGATTTCCTTTGTGAGGAATGTATATAAGCAAGAAATTATATTGGTTTGAAAACATTTTTTTTTTTTCAGAACAGCTCAAGAGTGAGGCCCAGTGCTAGGACTTGTTAGAGGAGAAGTAATTTGGAGTCGGAAGGAGGAAAATGACTGGCTGGTTAGAAACGGTCTTTTTCCAATGCATCCTTGGTGACGTGGGAGCCCACAGAGTGGCCAGCTGCGTCCAAGCATGGGCTCATTATGGGCAGAACTAAAACTGAATAACCTTAGTGATCATGAAATATTCCTTCCCACCAACCCTGTTTTATGCATATCAATAGAAGTGAGCAAATGTGTTTTTTAAAAAAAACTTTCAAATGACTCTGCAGACTGAAGCTGAGGCTACAGTTACAGAAGGATACCCGTCCTCACAGAGTGCAGAACGTATACCGCAGGGCAAGATTTGACAGGTCGGGATAGAGGGGGCATCAGCTCTGCCTGGGAACATCTGGCAAAGCTTTCCAAAGGACCTGGGCTCCGCTCACGGATTCATGCACCAGTTATCCACTGATTGTCTACAGCATGTCAGGACTCAGCCTGGTGTCAGGAGTGGGGTGAGGGGACAGACACGCAGTAACAGTGACCATGCCGTTTGGGAAGGGACGTGATACAGACACTTGCAGGTACGTTTTGGGAGCCACCTGAGAGTCATCTTACCCAGTCCCAAGTGGAAGGGCTGTTAGTGATGGCTTTCTAAAGAGAAGGTGCTTGAGCTGAGTGCAAAAAGTGTGACATAGGGTCGGGAAAGAAAGCCAAAAATGAATCTATACGGAGAGCACATTCTGAGCAGCGCCACAAAGGGAAGAAACAGAATTTGAGCAGTGATGGGAATACTGGGACTTGGGGGACTAAACGATTTAAAACACAGAGATGAGCAAATGTGAATCCGTTGAACGCATACTGAATGTGAAGTGAGGGTGCCGAGACAGAGGAAGAAAGTCTGTCAGAGAGGGGAACAGTGGGTGAGAGGTGCCATAGGAATGAGATGGCAGGAAAATGAGAGCCCGGAAAGTCACATGAAGTTCGATCTTGTTTTCTACCTAATGGGTAGCCACATGATCAGTGATGACATTTAGAACAGAATCTTGCAGCCAAGGAAGGAAAGGGATCAAATGGGGAGGCAGCATGGCCAGCTGGGAACTACCAGGGCAGTTTGGGTGAGTGGTGTGCCAGTCTGCTCCGAGGTGGCAGCAGGGGGTGGGATGCTGGGAAGACATCGTAGAGGCAGAATAACTGCAGATCGCATGTGGCAGGAGGGAAGAGTCCACAGTGGCTGGGGCTTCTGGTGTGATAATGGCATCGCCTAAGCGGCTCCGTAGTGAGGGGATCAACTATCTGGGTCTCTCCTCTCTAGTAAAGATCTGACGCAAGCCATGTCAGGCAGTAGGTTGCTAGTAAACTAGCTGGAAGGAAGGAAGGAAAGAAAGAAAGAAAGAGAGAAGGAGAGAAAGGGAGAAAGGATGAAGGGAGGGAGGGAGGAAAGGAAGCAAGGAAGGGAGGGAAGAGAGGAGAGGAGAAGAAAAGAGGAGAAAAGAGAAAAGGGAAGAAAAGAAAGCTCTGATTTGAGACTTTTTCCATGGTGTAATGCTTCCACTATGGCCAATTTCAAGATACCAATAGTTTATCAACTGGCTTGCCAAATTCCTGGGTATTTACCAATGGACTCTTCCCAGCCAGTTTGAGAGGGCTCTCATTCTCTGTGTTCTCTCCAATGCCAAGCATTTGTTCATCCAAAGAATTAAGTGTGACTCTAGAGCAGTACCCCCAATAGAACTTTCTGCAGTGACAGAAATGTTATGTATCTGTGCTAGGTGGCTATTGAGCGCTGGAACTGTGGCCAGTGCAATGAAGGACTGAATTTTTAAGTCTAATTAATTGAAATGTAAAGAGCTACGTATGGCTAGCGGCTGCTGTGCTGGAAAGCCCAGGTCTGGATATATACAGAGCAGGTAGAAAGCCCTGATTTTTATGCAAATAATATCCCATTTACAGGGAGCAGACAGAGAGAGAAGATTGTGCTAACATTCAACTGTCAAGGCTTACGCAAAACCCAGGAGGGATGTCAGCAAGACAGTGAATAGTTTTCACTGTCTTCCCTCCAAAGAACACCAATTCTGACTACCACTCACAGATGAGAGTAACTGTGTGAGTCAGGGAGTCCAGCGAACTTCTAGTACATCATTGAAATAAAAAAAAATCTGACACTGGATGCATTGAAGAGGGTAAGAGCAACCGTGTCACTCTACCTGCATCACCCCTTCCCCAAGGCAGTCAGTTCAGTGCCAAGAGACAGCCCCCGACCCAGCCTGCAAATGTTCTCACGGGGGAAAGTGAGAGCATGTGAGCGAGGTGAGGGCCATGCGTGAGGCTGCTAAAGAGGTCCACTGCCTTCTCATCGCGTCCAGAGTACTGAGGTGCTCTGCATGACGGAGGGCTGGGGAGAGGCTGGGCACACAGCGTCCAGGGCTCAGAAATCATCAGTTGGATGTGGATCCTACTAAGTGCTTTGCAGACGCCATCAAGGATGCCTCTCTGACCAACCACCCCCAAGCGACCCATGGGCACCCTATACTCTGTGCACCTCGATCACACAAACACACATGTTCAAAGTGCCACACGTTCAAAGTGATTATGAAAACATCACAGAAGCAGTTATGAAGAGGAGGGAAAAGTACTAAAATGGGAAGCTCCGTTGGCTTGTCCTCAAAGCCTAGTTGACACTGTTCTGTCCTCAGCATCATTTTCACCTGATACAAATGTTTTGGTCCTTTCTCTCTGCAGAGAGTTCTTTGCCCGGTTGCCTGTCTTTCTCTTAAGAGGGAACCGGCAGCCACTGTCACAGTTCACCTCGTGATCTGTATGTTCCTTTTCTATTTGGAAAGACTGGGAGGGCTGGTGAGACCTCACAGCTGACCCGAACCCGGGCGGGTGTACCGCATGCAGGAGGCAGTCTGCAACAGAGTGTGAGAGAAAGCAGACACACTAATGGTGCTGCAGAGACTTTACGTGAACAGCTTCAGCTCTGGGAAGACCGTCCCGTGTAACAGACATTGTGCTAAATGGGAACAGGCAGCCCTCACTGGGTCCTCACAATCACCCCGTAAACTAGGCAGTATTAAGCGCAGCTTCCAAATGAGGAAATTGGGGCTCACTTTTAAGTAGGAGAATTAATATTTGCACCTGGTCTATCTGACCCCCCCAGCCCACCAGTGAGTCAACCTGTCAGTTGCAGCCTTTATAAAGTTACAGTTCATATCAGTAGTTGATTGAATCTGATTAGAGCTATTGTAACGTAATTCCTCTCTTCACTGAGTTAGCGTCTAGCTAGCCTTAAAAAACGTATGTTAGAGGCTTCCCTGGTGGCGCAGTGGTTGAGAGTCCACCTGCTGATGCAGGGGACACGGGTTCATGCCCCGGTCCGGGAAGATCCCACATGCCGCAGAGCGGCTGGGCCCGTAAGCCATGGCCGCTGAGCCTGCGCGTCCGGAGCCTGTGCTCCGCAACGGGAGAGGCCACAGCAGTGAGAGGCCCGCGTACCACAAAAAAAACAAAACAAAACATATGTTAGGCTAGCAAGACAAGTGGGCAAAGAAGGTCTGCATGGTACGTGTTTTTACGCACAGAATGAGCTGAAGGCAACTTGCAGCTGAGTGTGGTGCGGGGCATTTGCGGTGAAGATTGATGCGCCAACACAGTACCATTAACTACTATTAGAAAACTTCCAGCCGTGAGTTGTCAAACGAGAGGGCTTAGGTTAGTTAATATTTATTTGTGAGGACGAGTATAACTAGATAACGTTATTTTGAGCTGTTTCAACTAAATTCCACTAAAAATTTTTCGTAAAATCTGGGATATTATAAAAGATGACTCACCCAAAAATGTCCACTTGCCCCAGGACACCGGCAATGAAAAAATAAACAGGATAAGGTAGGCGAATCGTTTCAAGTCAAAGAGAAGATCACGTGTCTGGTTTCCATGGAGCTGGCCATTAGGAGCTCGGGCCTGGCCTCTGCCCGTCTGAACGACGCTAAAAACACAGCCATTCATTCGGTCCTTTTCTTTGTCTTTGTGTCATTAACTAGTGTTGGTTTATGTGACACTTGAAAGAAGTCACACAGAGGACGGCGGTTTCCCCTCGGGGTGTTGTTTTAGACAGATTGTGGAAACTTGTTGAAGAGACGCATTTAACTATTTTATCCAACTGAGGACTTTCTTTTTTTAATTAAAACTCGGAGAACGCCAATTTGTCAGACATTAAGTGGTTCACGAGATTTAGTTTCTCGCCATCTGGACTTTGAATCCTATCTTGCAGCAAAGAAACCAAGGCGGGGCTGAACTGGTCTCAGAGACAGTCCAGGGCTTCAGACTCCAGCTGGACACACGCACTGAGCACAAAGCCACCACACGCTGCCTGAGTTCCCCTTTACAGGTATGTACTGGTGCTGTCGTGGATTTCAAGAAATTGCAGAGCTGGTTAGCAGAGATGACATCACAACTTCCAGGAAGGGTCACAGATTTTTGTAAGTGGTTCAATTACTTTTGCTGCCTCTGGAGCACAGACTCCAAATGTCTCTGAACTATCATTATTTACACTGCTTGTGGTTGTCAGCATGCTCAGCGGGAAGACAAAGGGTCTCCAGCCACACGTCTCCTAGGGATCTCGCAATGTGGCTAAGACCGGACTGTTTTAGTAACAACCAGCTCCAGTAAAGCGTCCTCTCTTGAATTGGTCGTCTGTGATGTAGGTTTGGAATCACATGTGAAATACACTCTAAAACCCTCCCTAAGCCCTGCAATTTCAAGACCAGAGATTCTGTCGCTGAAATTTGCAGGACTACTTTAGAGTTATCCTGCTAAAAATATTTATTGAACACGTTAGTGTCTGCCTTCAATCCATATATTGAATAATGAACAGGATACTGTTAATCATACCATTATGATCAATTAAACATTTATATGTATTATATATACAGTTGGATAACTGTATATATAACTGTATATATAACTCCCTTTTAGCTCATTATTTTACAAAAATAAAAGCTTGGGCATCCCTAGGACACAGAGAGCTTCATCTTCCTCCATCTTGCCCATGGTGACCCCATCGTGGTTGTAACATAACATAATACTGATCATAAGTCTAGAAAATTTGTTCTCAGAGTTCCCATCCCCATAAGCCACTTCAATTTAGGCTACCCAGAGTGCATCCCTACTCTCTGGTGTTACAAAAGGGTTTGCAATCGAGAGTAAAGCTGAAAGGAGAACAAATGTGAACAGTTTGCACTCAAAAGGGAAACAGGTACTGAAGCCTCCACTTGCCAGCCAAGGCATCATTAGTTCTGCCCAGTGGGAGATGCACCTGTTCGCATGGCAAGATCAAGAATTGTAATGAACCATGTTATAGTTACTATCAGGATCATGATTTTCATAATTTTAGAGCAATTTTACATCCATGACCTCATTTCATCCTTGCCATAAATCCAGAGAGGTGGACAATATTATTCACATTTTATAGCGGAAAATAGCAGTCTTGATAAAATGTCTTTTACCCAACACACTTGGCCAACAAGTTAAGAGCTGAAATCAGAAGGTCGTTTTCTTATCACCATCCTTGTAAGTTTTAGGAAGAATGATAATTCCCTAAGAAAGGATGCGGTAAGTTTGTGCACGGCTTCACGCTGCCTGGCCAACCTGCCCTGGGTACCAAGAAGGCTGGACCAGTGTATACTGAGAGAGGATTTCTGGAGTTCATGCAGTGTGAGGGGAATTCTAACTAGACATCTGATCACTTTTCTGTGACTGGAGATTATATGCTTTGTTAATAGGGATTCCATCACTCAAAAACCTTCAGAGTGTTTTGGAAATTTAAGGAGAACATATAAAAATGACAAAGTAGCTTTTCTAACATAGACTACGAATAGAAAAAGTGACTTTGCAAGCTTGTACATAAGTATAAATGGAATAAGGCGGCTGGGAAGATTTTCGAAGAGTGAACGCTCTGTCTTCCCTACCATGACCTTGGTTCTTAATTAAAGGCAAACATGGCTTCACGGGAACCATACATTCTTCCCCTGAGTTAACAGCATACCCTCCACAGAACCATTAAAGTCCATGCTTTTCACAGCATTAGACGCATCTCTCAATCTAAGTCTCAATATAACACTGGATCTTTTAGAAAAAAATGTATTTGAAATCTCTTGGTTTGGGAAGATAAAGAATCTTGCAAATTAGCCTACTCATTGGGGAGAACATCTTGCACCCTAACAAACATCCCCTGGCTTCCGGTTCTTACTAGCAAAAGGGACTTTGAACAGCAATGTCTTCATAGGTATATTTTTCCCACATGCATTTACACAAACATAGGAAAATACCTGGAAGCCATTTAAAAGAATATTTTGTTGTAGTCGATGGTTTGGATTGCTGTCAAAAAGACTTTTTTAAAAAACCCAGCTTCTCAAAGTCATGGTGATTTTCACTTACTTGGTGATTTTCACTGCATCCATACACAACAGAGATACATTTGCAACCAAACTTCCCTCCTACTCACTAATTTTAAGATGTTCTTCAAGAAACAGATTTTTTAAATGCTTGACTATTTTAGTTAAATTCATCAGAATGTTGGCCTCTACCTAGTTGCTATTTCATTACTTTGCTACATTCTTCCTAGCACTCAGAACACATCAAACTTTTATTTCACTATTGAGCTTCCAGAAATTTTATCCAATTTACCCCTTCTTCCAATCTCTACTGTCTTAGGGTTATATTCTATTTTATCGTGCCAATGATTTGATTTACTACCCAACTGAGTTGATCATTACATAGTTACCCTCCCCCAATTAAAAAACATGATATGTGGAATGCTGCCAGTTTTCTTAAGTAATGAATGTTCTAATTCCCATAAAGTCTTTACTGATAAAGGCAGCAAAAAAGACTAGCGACAACGTAGCCTATGCAGTCAATTCTTTCTAACTAGGATGTTTTCCATGAAACATGAACTTTCTAACACTACACCCTGCTATTCCGATTATTGTATAGTATTTAAAAATTGATAAAACGTCACAATCCATTCAGAGAGTAACACTTCAAATTTAAAAAAGAATAATCTCTTCAAGAATACTAATGTTCCGGCAAGATCATATGTAAAGAAGGATGAAGTGTATCTTCTCCCCATGGAGCTTGACCAACGAGAATCACGGAATTCTATTTCCAAGTGGCCAGTGAGTTACCTACCCAAGTACAAATGTGAAGTAAATACACCCTCATGAAGCCGAAAGTAAAATAAATGGTCACAGTTTGCAGAACTGTCTCCCTGAAGGATACCTCACGGGTATGAACTGAAATAGACACTTCTGATCAGGAAGCTGTTAGGCTGGGGGAATCTAATCATGTTTTCTGTCCATTCTGTTTCATGAAACTCTCAGACTTCATATTTTTGTATGACAAACAGACCATGAAATAACCCATAGGCATTTAGGAGACTTTCAGCACCCTGAGGGAGGAACCTGTGCTGCTGCCCCAGTTACTCTCTGGGGTCTGAATGGTCGGGGGGGGAGGCAGGAGGGGTGCCCGTAACAGCTGGACAAGAGTGGCTTCTCTGTGACACACCACCCTGGGCTCAGGCCACCTTCCTGGAGCCGTCCCTCACTGTCAGCCATGGACATTCACCTTAGAAGAGGAAAGCCTTCTCTGGCCACGATGGAAAAGACCCAGGTTCTACATGCAGAGGCAGTTCTGTCATTGATCCTCTGCTTCACCAAGAACTGGTGGCCAGCCGTGGCAGGCGTGGCCTAGCAGAGGTTTTAGGATCACAGCCCTACCAGAGTCTGTTACTTTCTACTTGTGACCATGCAAAGATTTAGCCTCATTCTTCTTTTTTCATAAAATCTTAGGCTCAGTTTAAAGATATCCACATTTAAAGATAAAGATATCCTAGTTGGAAAAGGGGCAGCTACCTGGTCTGATTAGTTCTTAGGGCTAGTAACCTAGTATTCGATCCTTCATCAAAGATTTGTGGGATCCTACTGTGTGCCAGACACCACAGGCCCCCAGGATTCTGCGATCAAGAGAACAGAAGGGCTGCTCTTCTAAGAGCCCACATTACAGTGGGAGGGAGCCAATAAGCAAATAGGCCATCAACATGTACTCTCCTGGAGGATGTGAAGTTCTACAGAGACACACGGTGGGGAAATGGGATAAGGAGGGCCCGTGAGTGGGGCACGGGAGGAACGGGGTACCTGCAAGTGGCCAGCAAAGCCACGTGTGCTGGTGACACCAGAGCTGAGATCTGATGAGAGAGAAGAGGCTGCTCTGGGACGGTCCATGAGTACAGTTCCAAGTGGATGATCCCAGAGCAGGGACCACTAAGTGCTGTGGTGCTGACCATCTGCTCTGTAAATAGCCCATCAAACGTGCTGGGAGTTAAAACACACGCACGTGCACAATCCTGATAAGGTTTAGTTTTAAAATCCACATTAGACACACCAACTCCCTGCACTCAAGGCACAGCAAATCCTTTTTTACAGACGGTCTCTGTCTTTCTGTTGGATTTCCACAACGTATTATACAAAGCGCATCTCTCAGTGACTTCCGAGGGATTTGCTGGTAGCCGCAGGAAGAACACTTCGTCCTGGGGTGACTGGTGAAAAGGGGGAGGTTATGGCTTCTTCCTCTTGAGCCATTAACCACCTGTGTGCTCTTCCCACGCTGAGCTTCTGCAGAGTTTTCAACTGTTTTAACTCCTACCATCCACCTCTGCCCAACACGTATAAATGCTGTCGAATATTTGTCAACATCAAGGGCTTTAAGGCTTAATGATTTGTCATCCTTCTAATCTTTAAGAGGGCTTATGAACTTGAAAAAAATGCTGAAGCTGAGAAATGTCACACCAAAAATATCAATGGACTTCAAATTACCTTTTTAAGTTCAAAATGCAATCTTTTAAGTATTTAATTTATAAGCTTTTTAACTTCTAATTGTGGAAGATATTTCAAAACTCATTTGTTTACAAAGCATGCATTACCTCAGTGCCAGTAAGGGGCTAGCTACTGCCAACTAAGTAGAAAATTGTGGCTTCTATAAGACCTTAAAACCTAATGGTGATAATGTTTGCAAACATGAGCCTGTATCGCAGGTAAAATATGCTAGATAAAATTATTCCTACATTCAATATTTCTGGTTGCTTTTTGTGAAGGGTACATTTTGAAAAGTAGCAAAGACAAAACATTAAAGAGATGAGAGGTTGAAAATCTCTTTTTACTCACAGGCAGAGTAAGGGAAATAGACGTGACACAGATAAAGAAAGATGCTCTGAAGAAATAGTAATACAGATATTTCCTTCCTTTTCCCCATATGAGTATACCTCAATCTTCCAAGGTCGGGCTTAATAAACTTAGAAATCTCTAAAGCCTCAATACCTGGAGCTTGGTAAGTACTTGGTAAATATTGACGGAATGGAAGGGAGGGAGGGAGGCAGACACTCCATTAAGAGTACATGTGGTGAGCTGTGACAGGGCGGGGGGGAGTCATGGACATATACACACTAACAAACGTAGTAGGGTGGATGGCTGGTGGGAAGCAGCCGCATGGCACGGGGATATTGGCTCGGTGCTTTGTGACAGCCTGGAGGGGTGGGATGGGGAGGGTGGGAGGGAGGGAGATGCAAGAGGGAAGAGATATGGGAACATGTGTATATGTGTGGCTGATTCACTTTGTTGTAGAGCAGAAACTAACACACCATTGTAAAGCAATTGTACCCCAATAAAGATGTTAAATAAATAAATAAATAAATAAATAAAATAAAGCACCACTATGTATTTGTAAAAAAAAAAAAAAAGAGTACATGTATTCCAAAATGTGTATTGAGATTATCAGGATCCAGTAACACCCTCTCCCCAGTGGGTTCCAAGTAAATGAAGGAGAAGACAGGTATCAGATGGGCATCAAAATACGAACTTCACACTTGGTGAGACTGGATGGAAGACATGACTTTGCCGTGGTGCTAGCAGGAGGTATAATCCTAGGATGCACCGTGGGCCACTGGTCCAGTGCAGCCCTTCCTGAGCTTGCTGTGTAAATAATCCAGCACTGCCTGTGTCCTTGCTGAGCCATGAGAGTGGAGACTGACAGACGGAAGGCTAGAGCTGTTTCCATGAGGCAGGCTCTAGGACGCATCCCTATTTTCCACCCTATGTGGAAAGGCTAACAAAAAATCTCCTGGAGATAGATAAGTACAACCAGTTCTTGATCAATTTTGGGAAAATGAGGAAAGGTGTTTTAAATGACTCTTAACCCAATGAAAACACAAAAATATTTGAACAGACTCCCCACCAAAGAAGAGACTTGGTGAAAAATAAACAGCCTGAAGAGATGTTTAATATTATTAACCATTAGGAAAATGCAAATTAAAACCTGATTAGATTCTAGAACAGCTAAAATTTAAAAACTGACCGCACGATGTGTTGACGAGAAGGTGGAGCAGTTTGAACTCCTGTACACGGATGGTGGGAACGCAAAATGGGACAGCCACACCCGGAAACCGTTTGACAGGTGCTTTTTTTTTTTAACGTCTTTATTGGAGTATAATTGCTTTACAATGGTGTGTTAGTTTCTGCTTTATAACAAAGTGAATCAGCTATACGTATACATATATCCCCATATCTCCTCCCTCTTGCGTCTCCCTCCCTCCCACTCTCCCTATCCCACCCCTCTAGGCGGTCACAAAGCACCGAGCTGATCTCCCTGTGCTGTGCGGCTGCTTCCCACTAGCTATCTATTTTACATTTGGTGGTGTATATATGTCCATGCCACTCTCTCACTTCGTCCCAGCTTCCCCTTCCCCCTCCCCGCGTCCTCAAGTCCATTCTCTGCGTCTGCGTCTTTATTCCTGTCCTTCCCCTACGTTCTTCAGAACCTTTTTTTTTTTTTTTTTGGATTCCATATATATGTGTTAGCATACGGTATTTGTTTTTCTCTTTCTGAGTTACTTCACTCTGTATGACAGACTCTAGGTCCATCCACCTCACTACAAATAACTCAATTTCGTTTCTTTTTATGGCTGAGTAATATTCCATTGTATATATGTGCCACATCTTCTTTATCCATTCATCTGTCGATGGACACTTAGGTTGCTCCCATGTCCTGGCTATTGTAAATAGCGCTGCAATGAACATTGTGGTACATGTGTTTGACAGTTTCTCGTAAGTTAAACATACATTTATCATATGACCAAGCAGTCCCACCCCTAGACAGATCCAAGAGGAATGAAAGCAGATGTCCAAAGACCTGTGCACACATGTTAATAGCAGTTTTATTAATAACAGTCTCAAACTGAAAACGAATCAGTCTTGCAAAATAAAGAATGTTGCCCACCATCCAGTTCCACAAGAATCAAGCCATTAGCCACTGCAGTCGGTGACCCTCAACACACCCTGCAAGGAATTCAGGGTGAGGCACCTTGTGCTCTGGGAAAACAGACAGACCAGGTCCTTAGATAGTTAGAAATATTTCAGGAGAAAGTTTTTATGAACCTAGATTCTTGCATCTTCCCATACTTAGAAAAGCACTAAAACCATTAAGTAAGCTATCTGTTCCCTCTGACTAGCAGCAAACTTCTACTCAGAGGCATGTGCACTTTGACCAAAATCATATACATACTGACCTCGCCCACGCTCCCACCTTTTTGGAGCAGATCCTCAGGGCTATCTAAGAGGGTATCTCCCGGGCTGCAGTCCTCAGTAAATCCCCAAATAAAATGGAAACTTACAGCTCCCATGCTGTGCGGGTTTTTTTTCTGTAGACCCTCCAGTAAAAGATTAGGCAGTTGGGTCTGTGTCCCACGGGATGCCACGTGCCTCTGGGCAGTGGAGTGGTCAAGAGCTCGGGCTCTGGAGGCAAAGGCCTGGCTTTGAGACTCAGGTTTGTGACTGCCCGAGGTAGTACCTCCTCCCTCCGCCTCAGTGCCAGGTCTTTCCTGTAGGCATCAGTACATGTCTCTCGGATTACAATTCAGGGAATACAGGGCCTGGTGAACAATAACTTAAATGCCAAGAAGTGACTGAGTCCACCCCAATTTATAAAGAACAAGTGACCACTTCCACATCTGTTATTTGAGTCTATGGTTAATAAAAAGCTCAGGCTGACGGAGCCTGTGTCACTTCTGGTTGAGAATCCTGCATCTCTACAAAGGGCTTCTCAACCCTAAGCCCTGTAGTCAGAGCTCTGCCTGCCTGGGTGTCACCTCCTGAGAGCTCAGCGCCTGACACAAGGTGGAACTTTTTCTGTCTCTCTGAACAGCCAGGCTTCAAAGAATTTAGAGCAAAAGCTATTTTAGGCACTTCGGTTAAATCGGCAGGGCTGCTCCTTTCCTTAAACTACCTGTGACACGTTACATAGATTCCTGCTTAGGTTCCACAACTCTGCTATTTCCTGAACTTTGTAACGTTGGGAAGACTGGTTCTTCACAATTGTTCTGCGTTCAGGAAATTTGGCAGGGTGTTTAAAGCCCAAAGGAACCCAGTCCGCCCAACATGGCCTGCCTTAAAGGTCCCCACTGCCTGCGTAGTGAAAAAGATACAACAGTGGTAAATCAGAAATTCCCCAGGCTGCACAATTTCCAAACCTCAGAAACACAAATGTAAATGTGGATACGTTGTCAAAGGCAAGATTTATGAAGAGGATACATGATGGGACAGCCTCAGTCTCACCACCATGAAGCAGTGGGATTCCTAATTCAACAGTTGCCCAGGGGATTCCCGAGCGGTCCAGTGGTTAGGATTTGGCGCTTTCACTGCCCAGGGCCCAGGTTCAATCCCTGGTATGGGAACTAAGATCCCGCGAGCTGCATGTCATGGCCAAAAAAAGTTGCCAAATGCCAACACAAGGACCAGCATCCACCAGATGGCGTGAGAGTCACTCTGGGCACCTCTTGTACTCAAACAAGTGAACCAACAAAAAATGCTCTGGACCCCACCCTCCCGAAAGTCCGGTGCACGAAGCCCGCGGGGGGCCCAGGGGTCTGCATTTTAAATAATGTCCCCAGCTTGTTCTGATGTACACTGACATTTGGGAATAATACCCTGAACAGAGTCAGACGGAAGAAAACTCTTACTTTGGGCTTCCTTGCAGACTTTTAAAAAATGTATTCAGAGACAGAAGATGTGATTGAAAATGCATTTTAAAATCTCTTCACAAGCAGGCCCTGACCACCTGCACTTAGAAACTACAAAGAGAAACTAAAAGATGATCTTCATGTATTAAATGTATTAAATCAAAACAAAAAAATACCCTGTGGTTAGAAACCAGAACTTCTGGGTTTCAAGAGGTGGCGTCGGGCAGAGAATCTTATTCCTTAGCATTTCCTTTCCCTTGCACTGGAATGGAAATAAAAGCAAAGAGAATGTGTCCAAAATCTAAATAAAACCTACACCACAAACTCAAGTGCTAATTGAGAGACTGAATAAGCAGACAGCAGGCAGACTGACAATGACATAAAACTCACACGTCTGCTGCCACCAGCCCAGTCAGTAGCAATGGCCCCAGATGGCCAGGACTTGATCAATAACTGCTAGCTTCCCTGGCTTCTGTCCCTTCTCACAACTTAGGATCCACCAGCAAAAGCCAAATATACACCCCAAGCACTGCCAGGGAATGCGGCTTCCACCCAGGCCCTCCAGCAGCCTCCAGTCGGGGCCACCTGAAACCTTCCCTTCCTTCCACTCTCAAGCTTTCCACTTCTCATCAGGCCCTTGAGTCTCTGCCCAGGGCAAGTGAGGGGGGTGGAGCTTCTTGCTACAGCAAGCTCTGAGCAAACAGCCTTTGCGCTGCTCATTAGGATGGTCTCTGTTTGTGTGCACATCATCATCAAAGTAACATAAAATAACAAGCAAAACCCATTACTCCCACTGTTCAAGAGCTCCGTTCCACAGGGATATCTCTGCCAGCGGCTACTCACTACAGCCTGAAGTTAAAGAAGTAGGGGCTGGGGTGGGAGTGGCAGAGCAATTGTCCTGCTGTGAGAGAGGGCTGGAAGCAGGAAAGATCTCCAGGCAGACAGGACAGGAAGGGCGGATGAAAGCTGCCTGAGGAAAGAGCTTGAACTTGCTAGAACACTTGGGCTGCAGACGAGATGGACTGACACTGATGACTTCAGTGGTTATGGGAGTGTATTTGAAGGACCGGCTCTGATATCGAGCAGGACCTTGGGGGGCTCCTGGACACAAAAGCCTTTCTGTGTCCCCTGTTTCTCGATTACAGGAAATAGGCTTCATTCAGCCTCCATGATCTTCCCTGAGGTCCAAGGAGGAGGTTCAAATAGATGCTAATCAGGGAAGAGAGGGGATGCGGAGACAAGGGAGGAGCAGTCCGGAAACAATGGTGCAGCCTGGGGGCAGGGTCCCAGGCCCCCCTCGAGGGATACACACAGTACCTTTGAGCCGTTTTGCAGATACTGAAACCCACACCAGGTGGGAGAAGTTAACGGTTAACAGTATGCTGCCCACAAGCACGTAGACCCCGGACTCTCTGGAACCAGAAGCTTGATGATGCCGGCTCCGATTACCTCACCTCCAACCAGTCAGAAGAACGCCCACGAGCTGACCACGCCCTCTTTGACCCGTGCCTATAAAACTCCTCACGACCCCCTCCAGGTTGGGAGACACAGTTTTGAGGGCACTAGCCCGCTGTGGCCCTCTTTGCCCGGCAAGACAATAAAGCTATTCTTTTCTACTTCACCCAAAACTCTGTCTCCAAGATTTAATTCAGTGTCAGGGTACAGAGGCCAGATTCAGCTTCAGCTCCTGGGTGGGGAACCAGCCAGGGGGCCGAGGGAGGGACCCAGGCAGCTCCCTGGACCAAGGGCAGAAGTCCCGGGGCCCCTTGCTGGCTCGGGATGAAATGCCAACATGTTTTGGTCTCTGCCATTCACAACTCAAAGTCCGAGTATTAGCTTTGCTTGGGTCACTAGCTGAGGAATGGACAGAGGAACAAGGAACACAGTCCTTAGGAAAAGCTGATTTCTCAAAAGGAAAGTGGGGTGCTCTTAGAAATGGAAGATGGGTGCTGGGCGGCCCAAACACAGTAAGTACTAAGGAAGGGCTCCTGGGATTTAACTTAACACGTCTCCCTTCAGTCTGCTAAACTCCAAAAAAGGGGTGGGGGGAGGGACATTTTTACGTGCTGGGCAATCTACTGACAATTTCAGTGTGCCTGAAACCTTCAGGCGACTGTGTCATGCTTCACTTTGACCTCTCCTCAACGACTACCAGCTTTATTGTTAAAATTTAAAAAGCCAGTAATCACTAAGCAGATTAGCAGTGAAATAAACTAGAGAGTCACGAAAGTTATGACAATGGGCGGATTGGTGGTAAAATAACTTTGGGGACAGAAAATTTACAAAAATAAACCCTTTTGAGCTCACCTTGAGTCTTTTCTTCTCCACAGGGTATTCACTGTAATATTACTAACACGAGTGTAATTTCAAGGCGTGGGATTGCATTTTCATGGATTCTATTAGCCAAATGTCTCAGGAAAGATAGCACATTAAGCTTCATCACCAATTTTAAAGCATTTCCGAACATTCTGAGGAAATCATTGCGCACTCTGACCCACAACTTCTGGGACTGTCACTTCAGGATACATTTTTAGTTGCACTAACTGACAATGACATGTGGCAAAACAAGAGACTTCTCAGATCTATTTTTCTAAGAGTATCTTACTGGGCGAAAACAGAATCACAATAACTGTTGGGGGAAGAAAACAAGATGAATTTCTTAAATTATTTCCATTTTCTCAGCCTCCCAACTATCCCCATTATTCCTTAAGTATATATTTAATTTCCATTAGGGAAACATAACAGTTTTTTGTGCCTGCACTGATCCAGGGGGAGGATACAAGATAAATAAGATGAAAATTCCTGCTCTCCAGGAATTCACTGTCCAGTGGGGGCAGTGGACTGCTGTGTCCAAAGTGGTCTTCTCTCCTTTACTCTTCTCCCTTCCCCCTCCCAAGCAGGAGTCAGGGAAGGCAAATCTCTGACCCTAGAATCCTGGGGAGAAAGACTGGGGCTCCTCCAGGAATGTATCCCTTACATATGCAGGTAACTAAGATAGCCCCCATTTACGTTCAATCATTCATTCAATTATTCATCTATTCTTAATTTTTTCAACAGACTACAAATTCAGCGATTCAAATCAAGTGGCATGACAAGACTCATTCCCACCTCCATCTTCCACATTCCGCAACCCCATCTCTGCCCTGCCACTGGTAACCTCTTTTTAAAACTTTTAACTGATCTCTTGGATGTCTGGAAGAAGCAAATTCATAGAGACTGAAAACAGGGTAGAGATTACCAGGAGCTCGGGGGAGAGGGAGATGGGGAGATAATTATTTAATGGGTACAGAGTTTCTGTTTGGAATGATGAAGAAGTTCTGGAAATGGATAGTGGTGATGGTTGGACAACATTGTGAATGTTCTTAATGCCACGGAATTGTACACCTAAAAATGGTATCACCTCACACCAGTTAGAATGGGCATCATCAGAAAATCTACAAGCAACAAATGCTGGAGCGGGTGTGGAGAAAAGGGAACCCCCTTGCACTCTTGGTGGGAATGGAAATTGATACAGCCACTATGGAGAACAGTATGGAGGTTCCTTAAAAAACTAAAAATAGAATTACCATATGATGCAGCAGTCCCACTACTGAGCATATACCCAGAGAAAACCATAATTCAAAAAGACGCATGCACCCCAGTGTTCATTGCAGCACTATTTACAATAGCCAGGTCATGGAAGCAACCTAAGTGTCCATCAACAGCTGAATGGATAAAGAAGATGTGGCTCATACATACAATGGAATATTACTCAGCCATAAAAAGGAATTAAATTGGGTCATTTGTAGAGACGTGGATAGATCTAGAGACTGTCATACAGAGTGAAGTAAGTCAGAAAGAGAAAAACAAATATCGTATATTAACACATATATGTGGAATCTAGAAAAATGGTACAGATGGATTGGTTTGCAGGGCAGAAATAGAGACACAGATGTAGAGAACAAATATATGGACACCAAGGGGGGAAAGTGGGTGTGGTGGTGGTGGTGGTGGTAGGATGAATTGGGAGATTGGGATTGACATGTATACACTGATGTGTATAAAATGGATAACTAATAAAGACCTTCTGTATAAGAAAATAAATAAAATTAAATTTAAAAAAAACCAAAACAGTTCAACCATATATAGAATTAAACATTATATACAAAATGTTTTACCTGCTTTTGGAATTTATATAGAGTTATATTCGTGTATTTGTATTTCTTTCTTATTTTGCCCAACATCGTGTTTATGAAATTCATCCGTGTCATCGATGTGTCTGTAGTTCATTCACTTTTGTTGCTGCTTTATGGCCCAACCCATGCTCCATATTTGTGATGGTCCATGGATATCTGAAGAAAGTTGCATTTGGCATGTGTTGGATGCAGTGTTTTATATTTGTCTATTAGGTCCTTTGTTAATCATGTTATTTAAATCTTCAATGTCTTTTTTTTCTTTTTGCTATTTATTCTCTCAATTACCAAGAGAATAAGTATGTGTTAAAATCTCCCAATGTTATTATATATCCATCTACTCTTATTTGTGCTTATGTTTACTTTTGCTATATTATTAGTGACATATTAATTTAAAATTATAATCTCTTCCTGGTATATTAAACCTTTTAATCTCACAAACACACGTTTGCAAATTTTATCCTGTTTTTTTCCTTTCGGTGGTTACACTAGAAATTCAAACATACGTATTTAATCTAATACCTTTATCCTCCTTCTAGATAAAGCAAGGGCTTTGAAAAGAGTGCTTTACTTCCCCCTCCCAACCTATAGACTTACATGGTATTTCTTGTTTCCTATTTTAATTCTATCTCATTTTATTTTAACCCAGTACTATCACATGCCTGCAGTCTATGTTATTTTAGGTCTTCCTACTTATTTGCCACTTTCTCTGATCATCATTTCTCTGAAGTCTCAGTCTTTCCATCTGCAATCACTTTCCTTCTACCTGAAGCACCTGCTTTAGAATTTCCCTTAGTGAAGGTCTAGTGGCAAACTCTTAGAATTTTTGTGCGTGTATCTTTTGTGCTAGAGAATATCTTCATTTTGGCCTCACTCCCCCTGGCTGGAGAATTCTAGGTCCTCCTCACAACTTTTCAGAATTCCCAAGCTGTCCCTCCATTCTCTGGCCGCTTTGTTTGCTCCTGAAACACCGTCTGCGACTCTACGTCCTGTTTCTTTGAAAGTAAAGTAACTTTCCTCTCAGGCTGCTTATTCATTGTTCTGCACAGTTCGGGTATCAGGCAGTATATACCGCGTTGGCGCTAAGATGTGGGTTTCCTTTCACATATCCTGTTTAAGATTCATTGGCCTGTTGGAAATGGTATCTTTCAACTTTTCTGGAAACTTCCCCACCATTATCTCTTCAAATATTGTCCTCTAACATTCTTTGTGTTTTCTCTAGGAATTTGATTAGACGTAATAGAACTCACCATTTTATTCTCAAAGCCTCTTCACCTCTCATTCACACATATCTTCTCTTTAGTCTTTCTCTGCTACATTCTCGAAAATTCTTGTTAACTTCCGTTAACAAATTCTCTTTTGAACTGAGCTTCATTTGCTGTTAAACCCACACATCTAGATTTAAATTGTAAGCATTCCATTTTAAAATTTCTACAAACACTATTTAGTTGGTTTTTTCACTATGCTAGATTAATTTTATAGTTTTCCACTTGAACAGATATTTTCACACCAGTTGCTTTTTTTTTCCAAATGTACTATAGATGTTTTTATACACAGTTGTCTGTGGACAACTCTAATATCCGAAGCCTTTGTGGTTCTATGTCTCCTAATACTCGTCAGTGCTTCTTTCTTGTTATTCAGAGCTGAGCTTTGATTTTACCGGGCACCGTCCATTTTCCTTAGCAAATTATTTGTGGGGATTCCTTGAGGCTTAATGAGAGAAGCATTCCCTACCCAATCTTCCTCCGCACAGCTTCTGCCTGATCTCAGCCCTCCCCTTCCCCACTAGGCTCCACACAGATGCCTGCTCCAGCTGTTAGGAATACAGAATGCAGCTTCTTTACCTCCTGGGAGGGTATGTACCCTTTGGAAGTGGGCTTACGTTGGCACTTTCTAAGATCTGCCACTGCTTGGTCCCTCAAGTGTCTGTTTCAGCTGTTTTTGACAGACCATGTCATGTATCTGGGAGTCTGCAGATTCCCACTGCCTCACACAGTCACTGAAATTGAGATTGTACATTTCAGTCCCTTTGTTAATTTGAGTAAGAACAGAGGGGAAAGATTCTTTTCTCTGCCATCATCATGTTCATATTGGGAACAAAGTCCTGTCTGTCATCCGTGAAAGCCAAAATATATAAGGGTTTGTGCTGATGGAGGAGAAGGGAGAGGGTTTTTAGAAGCAACAGGGTAAGGAGAAGAGATTTTTCTCTACCAGGAGGAAACAGGTCCGCAGTCCCCAGAGCGGTGGGATCCCTACTGGATTTGTCATCTTCGCGTAAGGAGAGATCCCGAGGGGGGGCAAACTTCCCAGGAGAGGCTGCATAGCAGCCTGGAAAGGAGGGGCCCAAGGCACTCAGGGTACCAGCCTTGCCAAAACTCCTGGCATTTTGAGAGTGGCCCGGAAGCAGAGCGAACCTGCTTCAGCAGAGACAATGAGAGACGGGGGAGGAGGACCGTTTTCCTTCCTTTCCAAACAGAGCGTCAGCCTGTCAGATTCTCCTTGGGAAAGAGGACGTGCCACGACTATGCTTAAGAAGAAATTGTCTACCAGGCTGCGGCATGGAGACTTAGAGCCAGACATTAAGTCGGAGTATAGAAGATAAAAAGTGTAATATCTGCCACAGTTTTGAGTATATAAACTAAGATCCACGCCCACTATGGAAATGACAGCTGCCACTAGAGAGGAAGCACAGTGATATGGAAACACAGAGGATGGGGTGACATAACTCTGACTGGAGCTGAGCACTTCAAGCTTGGTCTCAGAACGTGAAAGCCCATTTTCCAGGCAACGAGGGAAGGACCTTCCACGCACACAAAACCACGCGGGGACAGAGCTAGAGAATGGTGTGTTTGCAACATTCCAATCCATTGGCATGCCTGAGCTTGCAAAGACTAATGTTGACCTCATGATCACGATTTTGCATATTTATAAACTTCGTAATCAGTTTAATTGGTTCTCTCTCCAGTTACTGTCACGGAGGTGTGGAAACAGCCCAGGGAAGCTGCTGTTACCTTCCCAGAGCTTCAGACCTTTTGTGGCAGAGAATCAAGATTAATTTCTGAACTTGAGAGCCTTTGTTTGGTATATTCTATTCCACTGCCTGAAGGAATTGAAATGAACCTCCGTTTTCCAAAACATCAGCATGAGGAGGGTCTACTTTGCAGAGGTTCTTTGCCTCTAAAAGTAGTTGGAAATGTGAACTATTCAGAAGTATTACAGGTCCTCATAACTGTAGGGTAAGCCTAACTCTGGTGGGCTTTCTAGAAAGCCCCTCCTCCCTATTAAAGAGCGATCAGCTTAGCTCTCCGAGGCACTGCACTGCCTAAAGCCACAGAGAAGTTGTATCATCCTTTGGTACAACAAATGCATCACCGGTATTTACCCACGCCTGCTTGCGCAGTGCATGTATGAGAACCCTGCAGAACCAGCAGGACACCAGCAACATCATTGCGCCATGACTGTAGTTTGCTGGTGAAGATAGAGGATTCAGCTCCTCAGATGAAAGTCTCTTCACACCCTCTTGACTTTGCCCCAGACGCAAGCAAACAGGAGAAGCCGCCAGGGCTGTGCTAGGCAATCATGGCGCTCCGTGAAACAAGCCACATTGTGTTTTTAGCCCTTGTTTTTGCACTTGTCTCCCAGCCCCAGCGTTCCCCAAGGACACACACGGCAGTTTCTGGATTAGGAGTTTACATGATTCTCTCCACAAGAAAAGGACACTTCTTTCCACTTGACCTTATACAGCAGAAACTAACACAACAATGGAAAGCAATTATACTCCAATAAAGATGTTTACAAAAATAAAAATAAAGTATATGGGAGGATGTGGGTAGGTTATATGCAAATCCAACATCATTCTGTGTAAGGAACTTGAGCACCCATGGATTTTTAGTTTCTGCAGGGGGTCCTGGATCCCATCCCCTGTGGATACTGGGAGGCAACTGTAATGATATGCATCTCTTCCCAACGGTGAGATTGAAATCAACCACAGTGGGAGTATTTCCACCACAGAAACTGGCAAATGCAAATCAGGTATTGATTTATTGTTTTGTTGATTGTCTAGACATAAAGTGATATAGAAAATGTTAATAATGGTGACCAAACTTAAAAGTGTACTGTGTCTATAGCCACTACAATGGGAATAGCACCAGAACTTGAGGAAATATTTTTTCTGGATTCAAAAATTATTATCTTATTTAACCAAAACTTTTCTTGCATAATTGGTGAATGAGTGAAGTCCCAATATATGTCTTCATTGTTTCATTTTTGTTTTATTAATTAAAATGAAAATATTCATCTTAAAAAAACAAGAATCTATTTGCCTTCTGGGCTTCCCTGGTGGCACAGTGGTTAAGAATCCACCTTCCAGTTCAGGGGACAAGGGTTCGAGCCCTGGTCCAGGAAGATCCCACATGCCACGGAGCAACTCCGTGCACCACAACTACTGAGCCCAGGAGCCACAACTACTGAAGCCCACATGCCTAGAGTCCGTGCTCCACAACAAGAGAAGCCACCGCAATGAGAAGCTCACGCACCGCAATGAAGAGTAGCCCCTGCTTGCCGCAACTAGAGAAAGCCTGCGTGCAGCAACGAAGACGAACACAACCAAAACTAAATAAATAAATTTATATAAAAAAAAAGTATCTATTTGCCTTCTTTGTACCACATTCTCTGTTCATTTTTGCCTTCTCAGCAAACCCAGAAATAAATATGGCTTCTCTGCACTTTATCCAGTTTTCAGGGTATAGTCGATATAAATGGGGGTTAGACTGAGATAGATGGTGCCAGAATCTGCTACAATAAACAAATAAAGAAGAATCAACACTAAATGGGTGAGATCAGTGTTTACACCACCTCCTCCCCCAGGAGAGGATGGTGACTCTGCCGCCGGATAGAAGTGGGAAGCGTCCGGCTCCCATCTGTGTGGTGGGAGTAAAGGGGCGGGACTACATTCACAATTGAAATACATTGTTGTAGGAAAGTTTGTAAACGCAGAGGAATTGAGTGATTATTTGTGAGTACGAATTCCATAAATATACGAGCTGAACCAGGTATAATTTAATATTCTAATCTCTTAAAAGGTGTGCTGAATCGCAGGGCAGGGATGATTCGTGCATTTAATACACTCAGAGTTCTTACTATGAGTCAGGCCGCGTGCCAGGACAAGACACGCAGAGGAGTATAAAAGGGTCCCGACTCCAAAGGGCTCAGGATCTAGCAGGAGGGGTGCCCACCTGTGTGCAGCCACGCTTTACTCACTGGGTCCCCCACTAGCACAGAAGTCCCCCGGCGGGCGGGGAGAACCACTGAGCTGTTTGCCATTTACCCCGGTGCCTGACTCTGTGTCTGGGACACAGGAGACACTTAACAAACTTCTGCTTAATACACGGGTGTGTTTCCTCAGTACCTGCCTTGTGCAGGGCACCATGCAGCAGCAACAGCAGAGGCTAGAGGCGGTCCACCAGGGTCTCCTACAGCCAGCGTGAGACATACTGGCTGTGCTAACCCTTAACACGGTCTGCTGGCCACTTTAGGGAAAAAACCGTTTTAAACTTCAAATCACTGAAGCTCTACTATTGATGTGTGTTCAAACTCAGATGTGAAATGTACCATTTCTAAGGACTAGGTTAGTCCTTAGTCATGGAGCAGTGAAAGGTAAACCGTGATAACAACAGCTTCTATCTGTTGAAACATTATCTGTGGATCACTGTATGTCAGACCCACCGGTTGTTTATAAGATAATTGTAGGTAGCATATATCTAAACTACGATTTTTTTTTTTTTTCGGTACTTAGGCCTCTCACCGTTGTGGCCTCTCCCGTTGTGGAGCACAGGCTCCGGACACGCAGGCTCAGCGGCCATGGCTCACGGGCCCAGCCGCTCCGCGGCATGTGGGATCTTCCCGGACCGGGGCACGAACCCGTGTCCCCTGCATCGGCAGGCGGACTCCCAACCACTGCGCCACCAGGGAAGCCCTAAACTACGATTTCTGTTAGATATAGATTCATTTAATATGTTTTAGGGAAAGAATGTAATGACATCAGTGATTGCATGGATATTATGAATGTGGTTTAAAATGAGGCAAAGCTCCCTCCACCCTCAAATAACCTAATTTAAAGACAGTTTAAAGAAAAAAACTGTTGAGTATAAATGGTCCAGGTGGTACCTGCATGTGACAAGAACAGGAAGGTCACGTGCAGGATCAGCTGGGTGATCTCCTGGGACACCTGAACACACAAGGAGCGATGCGGGCTCTGGAGCGGAACCGCCGGGTGCAGGTTCTGCTCGCCTATTTATTTCACCCGATGAGCGTGGGCAAGCCTCTCCCAGTCTCTGCTTCCTCACCGGCCAAATGTGGAGGATGAGAGCATCCACCTCGCGGTGGCAGCATCGAGATTCCAACCCAGGTCTCTGATGTCAAAGCCATGGCGCTCCTTGCTGAGCCACTGGACGGGTTGGAAGAAGCACCGAGCTGACAAGATGCGAGGCTTGCTGAGAAAACTGACCGGCGGATGGAAGACGTGTGCCCTGCAGGAAGCCCAGCTGCTCACCGCTGCAGCCGCAGCGACCAGCTCCCAAGAGACCGAGTGGACGAGGGTGGGTGTGAAGTGCAGAGGGAATGGTAACCAATCAACTATTTTCTTTTCACATTTTACTCTGTACATCACCACCAACACTAAGAGAGACAGACTGCTCTCCAAGAATACGACTTCCACTTTAAAATTAACATAGGTTGTATAAAAGCATCTTACTGCCATCAAGCATTATGTACTTCAGTGACTTTCCACTAAGGCCACCTAAACATTCCAGCAAACCCAGCAGGTGTCAGGTTTTCTGGAAGAGGAAGTGGGAAGAAGAGGAAACAATTTGTGTACCCAGTTATCGCGGGCTGATCTCCGTCCATCACTGGCTGGTACTTCTCCCAAAGGCAATGAATGCGTCCGACACAAGCGACGCTGCTGGGGATTCGCCCCAGCACGAGGAAAGGGCGGACACACTGTGATCATCAGGTAAATAGCCTGTTGAAGGCACAGCGGAAGACCCAGGTGGGCCCTCTCAGGAGGCCGGGATCCAGTCCCTCCTGCCCCGCAGCTGCCTTCCACGAGCAGCTCCCACTCAGCCCTGCCATCATCCTGGTACGGGTACAACCACTTGCCAGGGGAGGGGGAAGGTAAGTAACATGAGGGAGGATGTAAAGAAGGCACATGGCTTAGAACGGAAAATAAAATACAGAAGCAGTTTAAGGAGGCCTTCAGGGAGAAGCTCAGAAATTTTTTAAAGCATTTCAGATTTCAAGCCACACCAAACGTTCTCTAGGAGGGCAACTGCAGTGAAACTGTCCTGCACTCAAACTGAAGGTTACATTGAGTCATCCTTTCGCGTCAGTTTTCAGAAACATCCTATGGTAACATTATAAATATTCTAATGTATCTTAAAGTCAGTAAAACTTTCTCATTTGCAGTTTCCACAGTGGAAGCCTTTGTACCTCTCCCTTCACGTGATTGGTAGGTGTATACAGTGGCTAAACCCTCAGACTCTAGAACAGGACTCTTCAAGAGAAATATAACAAGAGTCATGTATGTAATAAAAGGAAAAAGGTGAAATTAATTTTAATATTTTCATTTTAATAAATTCAGATGATCATTTCAACATGTAATCAATATAAAATTACTAAGATATATTATTGTGATGGTCTGAATATTTGTGTCTCCCCCCAATTTTTATGTTGTAATCCTTTGGGAGGTGTTTAAAGTCTGGAGGGTGGAGCCCTTTTGGATGGGATTAGTGCCTTTGAGCAAGGCTCCAGAGCGCTCCCTTCTCCCTCCTCTGGGAGGACACAGCAAGAAGTTGGCAGTTTGCAGCACAGCTTGGAAGAGGGCCTTCATCAGAACCTGACAACGCTGGCACCCTGATCTTGGACTTCCAGCCTCCAGAAGTGTTAGAAATAAATTTCCGTTGTTTATAAGCCACTAGACTATAGTGTTTTGTTACAGCAGCCTGAATGGCTTTATACAATTACATTCTTATTTATTCCACAACTTTGACAGCTGGTATGGACCTTACACCTACATCACACCTTGATTTGGAATAGGCATAGCTCAAGAGTTCAACAGACACCTAGCTCCCGTGTGGGGCAGTGCAATTCTAGATTCGGATGTATCTTGACCGGAACCCTGACTCAACCAATCATATTTAAGAAACTTGACCTCTGTGTCTCAGCTTCCTCATCTGTGGAATACAGTTATCACAGAGCCCGTGCAGAGGTCGTCTGTGAGGATCAGATGAGATTGTGTGTAGTCTTGCTTCGCCGGGGAGCCTATTCCAGGGTCAGAGAGCAGTAAGCGCCAGCTGGGGACACGCCTCTGATTTTCTCCCAGCCACACAGAAGGAGAGGCGTAAACAAATCTTAGTGGGTCCAACAGCAGAGTAGACTCCCTCTTATTTTAACTCTACAATAAAGTTCTAAATAACTTCTTTCTCAGGTACTTTTTCTTTTCTTATTAGTAGAAGGGGACTTGAGTTTAAATGGCTAAGTTATGCTGAGGAAACTAGTGAAACCTGTCTTCTATTTTTTTTTTTTTTTTTTTTTGGCTGTGCCGCGTGGCTTGCGGGATCTTAGTTCCCGGACCAGGGATTGAACCGGGGGCTCTGGCAGTGAAAGCTCTGAATCCTAACCACTGGACCACCAGGGAATTCCCAAAACCTGTCTTCTAAACTCTCTACAATCTCAGTAAATTTTCTGACAAATCAGTAATCAAATTACTGAACTCAGTAATTTTTGCAGGGATCTTCCTTAGTGGATAATTCACAAAATCATGGTGATAAAATGCAAACAGTAGGTTGATAGACACTAACTTAAAATTCCACAGAGTGTCCAAGGGACCAGGAGGCCCTGCACTGACTGGCTTGTCTGTGATTTGCGCAGGGCATTTAATCTCCTTAGGTGTCAGTTTTCTCATCTGTCAAGAAAGGCAGGAGACTAAATGTTAAATACGGTTCTTCCACCTCTAATGGGGTAGCAAGAAAATTCCCCTTTTCTTACTTATGTAACCCTGGGCCTTCAAGGAGAATGAGCTAGGCAAACTCTGCCAATACTGCTAGAGTTCAGTTAATGATAACAGTGCAATGATATGCCGTGTGTAGTATTTCATATGATCTAGTATAACACAGTAAAACATGTGACTACTTTCATTTGTATCATTCCGTTCTTTACAAATACAGTTTCCTTGTTTGTAGTTATTCCAAAATGTTGACAGACCCTGGAGAAATAAGTGACTTCCATCTTGACTTCTACTCGTTTGCATTTGCCAATAACATTGATTTTAGCTCTGAAGAGAATACGACTATTAGCACCTGCTCCGGATGACTCTTGATCTTTTAAATGTGACACATTTATAAGAGCAATAAGCTTTTATTTACTCTTTAGGTTTTTCCATGTTTACCATTGTATTAAAAGCAATAAAAATATGTTGGATAATATTAAGCATAGCTTCACATGATACCAAATATCTAGATGTGATATAGAACCAAATGTCGTGTATAAGCTGCCCGATATAGTAGCTACTAACCATCTGCAGCTATCGAGCCCTGGAACTGTATCTTGTTCTACCCAGGAACTGAATTTTTATTTGATTTGATTTTCATTAATTTACATGTATTAGTCACATGTAGCAATTGCTACTGTATCGGACTGTACAGATCTAGATTTTTAAAAATGAAAGTTAATTGTTTGGAGAGTTCTGAATACTTGACATATAATTTAGAAATAAAAGTTTCTACCTCCTTTGCATGTATGGCATTGTATCTAAAGATTTATTTAATCTAAAATTGCTTCTATTGCAATAACATTTGTCATTGTGGAGCTTCTAATCACTGCAAGACACTTTTTGAGGTAATTTATGTATATTGTGTGAAATCCTCAAACAACTTTGCAAAATAGGTGTCATTATTGCTATTTTACATAAGAATAAACAGAGGCTCCCAGAGCTAGTCTGTGAAAGAGCTGTAATTCAAAGCCAGTTCTGAAAAACTTCAATTTTTCCCCATTAAGAAATAAAGAGTTCTTGCAAAAACTAAAAATATAAGGTCTCTTCCTACAACTTGAAGGTTATAAAATGGCAGTAACTCCTATGATGCACATACATTTCAAATGGATGTGTAGTAAGAAAACAAACAGAAGACTTGTTCATACAAGTAAGAATGCAACTCCTTATAAAGTTTCAAAAGTATGGATATTTCCCAGAATCGGAACTATTGTAAGGTAAAACCCACTCAGTCAACTGAAGTGCTTCCCCACGTGTCCGAAAGAGTGTCCTCTTCAGGAGTCGGCGATGACCAAACACCTGCTGAACTCAGAGCACGCATCCCTCCTCCCCTACCTCATCAACAAGTGGAAGCTCCTTGAAGACAGGGGTGCTTCATTTTTTATCCCTAGATATCCAGGACTTGGTATGGTGCCTGACACCTAGGAGGCATGCAGTTTGTGCTTGAGTCAACGGATGAATAAATGAATAAACACAATGCAATGCATGTGTTCTCTAGATTCAGGGAACATGTAATCACCTAGACATCCACCTTGGCACTTGGGCTCTCACACATGTCTCTATCATGGCCCTTAGGTCGTGAACATTTGTCTTCACGTGGGCGTCTACCGAGTCCTTGCAGTCAGGGACCATATTACTTTATCCCTGAATCTCCTTAGCTACTCCACTTCCTACTATGGTTCATGGTAAATTACTATTTGTACCATGACTGAATGAATGAACCAACATATTCTACAGATTAATAACAACAGGAAATTCGTTATATGATTTCTATTTATAGCGCACTTTGTTTTAAGATGTTGTTCATAACAACCCTATAAAGTAGGTAGGTCTTAGTTAATCATTCTTAGCATAAAGAGTCTGAAACTGAGGACCAGAGAGTTTAAGTGATACTCCTATGAACGGTCAATGAATTCCAGAGCTGCCCTTGCAACTGAATTCTCTTAACGTATATTATATCCACACCATATTAGAATAATGCTTTAGAGTTCACAGTTTGTACATACACCTTCATTTATTTTAAATGCTTCAGATGAACCAGGAGGAACAGGTATTATCCCCACTTTAAATACGAGGAAATTGAACCTCAGAGACATTGACAGCAGTACCCACGTTTGCAGATCTAGTGGGAAACAGAGCACCTGTTTGAGAAACAGAATCAAAAACCTGTTTTCTAAGACCTAATTCAGCGCCCTTTCCATTTCAGCATGCTTATTCCAGGAAAGAAAAATGCTAAATGTTACAACACTTAGTAATTACTAGTGTGGATAAAGAACGGCTTCCTGCGGAGAGAAGGCCTTCAGCTCGGGTTCTAAAGGAGGGGAGGAGGTGGCCAGACGGATGGAGGGGGCAGGCTGGTGACACAGCTGGAAGAAATGGGCAGTGACACCACACCTGTTGCACGCGAACAGCACTTCTTGATTGCCATCTTCCTTTTCAGATTTAACAATAATCCTCTCAAGAAACCAACTGTTTACCTGTGTACGTTGACAAAGGAGATCGCTTTGACTCTTAGCATAAAATATACTAGTACTGTGATTTTATTCATAGAATCTCCTAATTTCCTGTTAAAATACACTTGTCAGGCAATTTGCGTACAAAACTACGCACATCCAAGTTATAGCAGCAGAGAGATGCAAGCCTCAGTGAGCTACCTGATTACTCAGAGCAGGGGAAGCAGAAGAAGAGAGAGGGTTCTCTGCCAGGGGCACAAACTCTCTGTTACATTCTTTACAAAGTATTTAAAAGCCAAACACAGCAAATTAACTCACATAAATGCATTTCAGTATGTTATTTAGAGAAGACTGATATGTTTAAATAATAATGTAAAGTCACAATCATCATTCTTAATGGTAAAAACTTAGAAGTTATCACTGATTATTGCATTTGTCAATGCAATTAAATAAAGGGAAAAAAAGAAAAAAGGAAGGAAAGAAGGAAGAAAGGAGAATGAAAAGTAATTTGTTGGAAAAGAAGAAACAGAACGGTCGTTATTCATGGATAATGTGACTTTCTAAATTTAAAACCCCAAGAAGTTACAGAAAATAGTGGAATCAATAGAGATGAGGAAAATGGTTAGATATATAATAAATATATAAAAACCCATGACATTTCTATTGACCAGAAAGGAACAGGCAAGAAGCGTAATAAAAACTTAAGAATGTAGGGTAGGGCTTCCCTGCTGGCGCAGTGGTTGAGAGTCCACCTGCCGATGCAGGGGACACGGGTTCGTGCCCCGGTCCAGGAAGATCCCACATGCCGCGGGGTGGCTGGGCCCGTGAGCCATGGCCGCTGAGCCTGCGCATCCGGAGCCTGTGCTCCGCAACGGGAGAGGCCACAGCAGTGAGAGGCCCACGTACCGCAAAGAAAACAGAATGTAGGGTAAATCTAAAGACAGATGTAGTATAGTTTGTAGAAAGATTACCTAAATTTCAGGAGTGACAGTAAAGAAGACATAAACAAATAGAGATATATATATTCATGAGTATAAAGAAATGAGAGATGTCACGTCCAAAACTTCAGTGTAATTACCTCAAATTCACCATAGGGTTTTACAAGAAAGTTGACAAGTGCATGGTAAGATGTACGTGGATGAGCACAGCCCAAGACTGTCTCAGGCACTCCGGGACTACAGTAAGGTAGGAGAGTCATCCTACCAGGTATCAAAATGTATTATAAATCTATACTAAGTAAGACAACACAGAATTGGTGCTGGCATAGATAAACTGACTGATGGAATAGAAAAAAGGACTTGGAATTGACCTACACATTTACACAAGCGGCTCTGAGCAACAGGGCAGAACCATGAAAAGACCACATGCTGAGACCATGCGTGATATCAAAAGACATCAAAAAGTCTCTTACTGTTAGTTATAAATGTATAAGATGAAAAAATTCAACACTATATTTAGAACACTGTAATTTAATACAGTGTAGTTTAATACACTAGAAACATTGAGAATTAAAAGGTGTACGTCTTTGTTTAAAAAAATAAACCTTATCAAGAGTAATTTGGTGCTTGCCTTCTCAGCATACAGCTCACCGTGAAGAGTAGGCATCATTTTTCTGCTTTAGCAAATTGGCCACCTGCTTTCTGAGGTTCCCTCAGCTTCATTTTATCCTCTGTGATTTCATCCCATAAAATATCGCCAAGAGTTCCTTTAATGTGACGTTTTTTACCAACATCACCTTCTCTAGGACGTGTTCATCCTTCTGTCACAACCACTTTCCTCATTTATGGTCACAAGTTCCTTTCACTAAATTCTGCTGGCTATTATCTAAAGTCTCACAAATGGTGACAGTGTCAACATTCCCAGAGTCGGATGTTGCTTCTGTAACTCCATTTATGTCTGATTTGAGCTTCACTTCCAGCATTATCCCTTTTGGTTTCTTTGATGTGCTTTCGTCTTTGAATTACACATTTTTGTAAAGTGTCAGTTGAGTTTGTCACTGGGAGACAAGGAGTCAATACAGCTACAACTACAACTCCGTGCTTTGCTGTCTGTGCATGAACCGTGTGACAGACGGGCAGTGACGCGTCACTGTCAGACTCTGAGAGAAACGCAGTGATTGGTTGCTGCTCAGGATGTGCATCTGGGACTTAGGTGGTGATTCGTGGGCTGAAGAGCTAGCAGTGAAATTTGGACTTTATGCAGTTACCATGATCAAACCGTGGTAACTGAAGTTTGAAGCATGTTGTCGGGGGATTTCTATTATTTAACTAAATCATTGTAACTGGAATTAGCGCAGACAGAAGCCGTGCAAAGCAAAGACTGCCTGTATGTGATGGAGGTGGGCAGACTTTGTCGAGCCCTCAGGAAAAGATGGAACCTGTGATAAGCAGTGGGTACCACTGGCTATACACACGGAAAAGAGGGAAAGAGGGTGTCTTTCTTCCCTCTATTCAATTCCTTATTTCTGCTTCTTTCTAATAATTTCCTTCACGTGATCTTCATCTCCTTTATCACGTGTCTGTTTTCTTTCTATACACTTGACCTTCCCTTTTCTTCTTCCTTTCTCCTCAGTTTGGCCCAAAATACACACACTTCTTTCTTGCAAAAGTCATTTTAAGCTCTCCTCATTCCTTTTGAAGAGCTTTACTCAAAATCATTTCACTGATTTAAATCCATTCATTCAATACATTGTCATTCATTAAATTTCTACACTATTAAGCACTAAATTAGGCACTGGGAGAACAGAGATGAATACCATATAATACCAGACCTCAAAACATTCAAAATCTAGTAGAAGGAGAAAAGGCGTCTGGAAATAAATGTAATAAACGGTTTAGGTACCATGATATGAGTTAAAATATGTAGTTGCATTTTAGCAATAAATAATGCAGATTCCAGAGTCAAATAAATTTAAGTTTGAATTCAATAGCTCTAAGGGAGATAAAGACGATATTAATAAAGATAAAGATAAAGAAGATATTAATGAGGTAGAGTTGACAAGACCTAGTTAACAGTTGTGGAACGGGTAGAAGACAGGGAGAGAATGGGATAATCAAGGATGATTCCTAAGTTTCTAGTTTGTTGCAGGGCGTGGAAGACAGGAGCCAGGGGAAACGCACCTGCAGGGAAACATGATAGATGCAATTTTGAAAACTGCCTAGTGGGTCTGGAGATTTTAAACACACACACACACACACACACACACAGACACACACACACACACACACACACACACACACAATAAAGCTTCTGTATTCCTAGGAAATGTCCTTCATAATAACATAGCAGTGAGCTTTTAAAGTCATGTAATAAGTCTAATCCAACAAAACTTCATCTAGCCATAATTTCTTAAAATTATTTTCTCATCTCAATTTTCCATGAGTTATACATTCATCTTTCCTTTCATCCACCTTTTATGCTACTTTTAATTAATCTGAAGAACAAACTTCTTACTAAGAAAATCCTACCTGGACCTGTCACATCATGACTAATCAGAACTTTCTTCAATTTTCCAAGAGACACTGCCTCGAATTAAAAAATATCAACGTGTATGATAAAAAATGAACTCAGTGACCATTAGGACATTTCCTTTCTCTAGAAAAAAATAGCATTGCTATTAGTATTATATTAGTACATTACTATATTGCTATATATTACTACTATATTATTACTATTACCATAAAAATTACCCACTTACTATTTTACGTTCAACGTCCTATCCTATGCCTTGTGGGACACGCACAAGCATGTAACATGTAATTCTTGCCTTCCTCAATCATACGGTCTACCAGAAAAAGATTTATAAATTTTAATCATAGCGTTTATTTTGTCTACTACTGCTAGTGGTAATAATGGTTCTTACAGCCCTTACAAGGTACAAACCCTTCTAAGGGTTTTTTATATAGTAACTCATTTAATTCTTAGAATAAGTCATGAGGTAAGCACTACTTATTTTCTCATTTTACAGTTGAAGGGAGTGAGACACACAGAATTAAATTCCTCACCCAAGGACACCATCTAGTAGCTGACCGAACCAGGCCTCAGATCCCAGCGGTCTGCTTTTCCACCACTGCTGTTTGCCTCTCGGTGGCTTTCAGTTCCAAATGAACTATGTACTGAAATATGTGTATGTATGTATACATATAAAGTTTTTAAACAGACTATTTGTTAACTAGATATAAAGTGCACACATTCTAAGTGCACAACACACTCAACGCACACACGTCCACGCAGATAATAAAACGTCAGCCTCACCCAAGACTCACCCCCACGATGGCCCATCCAGTCATTAGCTCCCCAAGTGGAACCAGTAACCTGACTGTTTATGCTTCTAATCAGTTTTGCCAGGTCTGGGACCACAAGCAGAAGCACACAGTGTGTTCACTTTCTGCTGGGCTTGTCTCACTCAACCTTTGGGAAATTCATCCATATTGTTTTGTTTAACAGCATTTTGTTCATTTTCATTGCTGAATATTATTCCAAATTATTTATCTATATTACTTGTGGACAATAGTTTCTAGGTTTGGGGTATTACAAATAACCCCCTGCTCAGAAGGCTCTTGTACATATCTTTTCACGCGCACGTGCGTACGTTTCTGTTGGGGAACTGCTGGGTTACAGAGCTTTGGTAGATAGTCTCAGTTTTCCAAAATGCTGATGCTGACGCATGCTCTGTGGGCTCCGTGTCTCTGTGAGAGGCCTAGGTGCTCCAGAGGCTCCTCAATACTTGATGCTGTGATTCTTCCTAAGTTTAAGCTGTCTGATAGCGCGCAGACACTTCATTGTGGTTTCCAGTGTATTTCCATGGTTACTAACAAAGTTGGATATATTTTTCACATTTGCTGGCTACTTGGACAACCTCTTTTACAAAGGACACATTCAAGGGTCATGCTTATCTTTTAAACTGGGTTCTCTTTTTCTTGTTGATTTGAGGGCATTCTATATATGGTCTGGAAACAAGTCCTTAGCCTGTATTTATTTTACAATATCTTCTCACACTTTCTGACTTGTCTTAATGGCGTCTTGAGGAACAAAAGTCTTTAATATTAAAATGGTGTAATTTACATTTCCCCCTTTATTTGTAGTGCTTTCTCTGTTTTGTCTTTAAAATCTTAGTCTATATTTGTACACCCATGTTCACAGCATTATTTACAGTGCCCAAAAGGTGCATTAATTCATTGATGGGTGAATGGGTAAACAAAATGTATATATGTTCAATGGAATACTAGTCAGCCTTAAAAAAAAAAGTAAATTCTCACACCTGCTACAACACAGAGGAATCTTGAAGATACTGTTCTAAGTGAAATAAGTCAGTCACAAAAAAACAAATGCTGTATGATTCCACTTAGATGAGGTGCTAAGGGACTCTAATTCATAGAGAGAGAAAGTGGAGAGGTGTAGCCAGGGTCTGTGGTTAGGGAACAGAGAGAGAACGGGCATCATTACTTAATGGCTCCAGAGTTTCAGTTTTGCAAGAGGAAGGAGTTCTGGAGATGGATGGTGGTGACGGTTGCACAACAGTGTGAATGTACTTAATGTCACTAAATTGTACAGTTAATTATGGTTAAAATGGTAAAATTCATGTTATGTATACTTTAGCCCAATTTTTAAAAATTTAAATCCTAATCTATTCCCAGGGTCATGAAGATTTTCTCCTATGTTCTAGATATTTTATTGTTTTGTCTTTCACACTTAGACCTAAATTTGTGTGGAATTGGTTTTTAGGTTTAGTATAAAATAGGGCTCATGATTTTTTTTTTCTATAATGATACCCAGTTTACTCTCTGAATTCATTAAAAGACTATTGTTTCCTTGATGCTGGACATAAGGATACGTAGATATTCTTCTGGCTTTTGCCTGTTTCTCTGCTCTATTTGTCTTGTACCAATTAATGCTGTTTTAATTGCATTAACTTTAAATCTTGATATGTGACAGTGTGAGTTCTCCGGTTTTGTTTTTCTCAAGATTAATCATCTTCAAGATTATTTGGGGTGTGTTTGACTCTTTGCATTTCCACATATATTTTAGAATGACAGTATCAATCTCCATTAAAAAATACTTCTGGAATTCTGATTGATATTGCACGGAAACTGCAGATCAATTAGGAGAGAAGTGAGAATTTTATAATATTGAGTCCTCCAATCCAGGAACATAGTATATCTTTTTTTTTTTTTTTTTTTAGTTGCAGTGCCTGGGCTTCTCTAGTGGTGGCGCATGGGCTCCAGAGCATGTGAGCTCAGTAGCTGCGGCGCGTGGGCTTCATTGCCCCACGGCATGTGGGATCTTAGTTCCCCGACCAGGGATCAAACCTGCGTCCCCTGCATTGGATTCTTAACCACCGGACCACCAGGGAAGTCCCTATATCTCTATTAATTTGTGTCTTTTTACATTTTTCCAATAACATTCTGTAGTTTTCCACATAGAGCCTTGCTGTGGCCCCGAAGTTCCTGTGTGAAATGGGCTCATGGGTGGAGTGAGCGTGGTGGCAGGGGTAGAGCTGTCTGCGTGGCCCGAGGACCTGAGCTCCCTCCCCTAAGGCTGCTTTGGCACCAGGGCTGTGGGTTCCCAGGCTGCCAGCTGAGGTCACAGGGACCCAGTGCCTGCTGCCTACAGCAGTGACCTCTGGGATACACATTCAGATCGGCTCTGCCTCTCTCTTTCTCTCTTCCACCTTCCTTCACTGCTGCTTCCTGGGGTCACTTCCCCCTTTAATGACCTGCAGGACCCGCCCCGGGGAGAACCCACACAAAGGTCCCTCTTTTCCGGTGGGGCTTCCTGAGGGTCTGTCTTCACTGCTGGGCTGCATCCCTGCCCCAGGAGCCTCCTAAGTCTCTGCACAGCATCTCAGGCTCTCTGACGCCACTTTCTGATCTAAGCTTCCACTTAACGAACAACGGAACAGAAAGCTCTGCTGAGTATCAGGTTCTCCTCCGAACTTCCTTCCTATGGAAGATCGTGGACCCTCAAGCCCTAACTGCCTTGGCAGCTCTCCAGTGCCTTCAAAACCAATTAAAAAAGACACACGTTTCTAGTTGTCAGCAGGATGGTCATTTTGTTACAAGCTATACTGTCCGTCCTATCTGGAGGTAGAATCTTGGGTTTTTTTTCTTTTTTTGGTGGGGGGTGAGGGTACTTGTTTTTAACAGAAGAGGAAACTGGGACTTACTCATGGTGGCATTGTTCTTGGCTAAGTCCCACTTCAACTCAACTTGAGGACAAGATGCATACCAAGAAATGACCACACCTACTGTACTTCCTAGCTGGTATCATATGAGCATCTCAGGAATTTTCTGTTGGAGTGTCTTTTTGGTTAGAGAAATTAGAGGAAAACTTGTGGGCACGAATTTAGAAGGATCTTTTTATTACCTGTCCAAGCCAAAACTTGACTTTGTTATTTTTTGGATTGATGAAGGCTTCGATTCCCTGAATCTCCTCTGGTGCCGATGAGGTTGATAAACATGTTAGACTCTGACTCGGCACCTGGCCTCCTGCCAGTGTACACGTAGATATCATAAACCACCACTGAAATGTCAGAAATCTGGTATTATCTTTCTCATATTTATTTTCTCTTTGAATGCAGTTAGATACCCTGGAAGGGAATCAGACCATTCTTTAATCTAGTTGATGTGAGTTTTTCCATGGTACTTGGCCTTGGCCCTTTTTCTTATGTGCACCCCTATTCAAACACACTCTTGACTATTTCATGTTTAACCCATTCATACAGACTCTCAGCTATTCCCAGAACTACTGTTTCAAAATAATTATTGTTAGCAATTACGCACTTTCATTAACCACTACACTTTCACAGTTATTATGAGAAATTGTATTTAAAAAAAAAACTCTTCTCTCTCTTAATTAGATAAAAGTGGCAATTTCTTCCCCTGAAGTTTGGCTGTTCTAATCACAGCTGGTCACTCATGCTGCTACTTCATGGAGATCACTATTCCAATAACGGAGATTTTTAATAGCCTTGAGAGGGAAAAAATACAAAGATCCTAGAGAGATGCAAATTTAAATATGGTTTTTAAAAAAGAGCTCAGTGAGGTACCAGCAAATTATGATCCACTATATTTGACCTTAGAATTAAAGCAACTTCTGAGACACTGGTAGAAGTCACTAATTTAGGAAAGAGATTTCTCTTGCTGATACTACTAATATGGATAATATCTTGGATACAATGAGTACCTTTTATTCCAGGATCCTAGAACTCTTTCTAAATCATCCTCAGTGCAATTGAACAGCTGCATTTATAGAAATTCACATTAACATTTTCCAAAGAACTCAGACATGAAAATCCAACAAGTAAGAAAACAAAGTAAGCGAGAAACATTGTCTGTTTCCATCACACCTGACCTTTAAAAAGACAAACGTGGTATACTGGGAAATGGTGTAAGCAGAGAAGATAAATCAGTTTCTTTGTGCTGTCTTACATATTCTAAAATGCCCCAGAGTGAAACCCAGCTGAGCTTAAACAGAAAATTAGAACACTGATGAATTTAGGACAATCACAGAAACCTTAAAAACTACCTATTAAGATGATCTGGTCTTACAACCTGTGTAGCTGCATGAACTGAATAAAGCTAAAACTCATGGTAGAATTCTTCATAAGACAAGTGTGTGGACGAGCATGAACAGAAGTCTTTCTAGAGAAACACTGTTTCTGTTTACCCAGAATATTTTCATTTAAGGCAAAGAGTGAACTTGTTTACAACTTAAAAAAAATAAAGATATTATATATAAAATAGATAACTAATGAAGACCTACTGTATAGCACAGGGAACTCAGTACTCTGTAATAAACTATATGGGAAAAGAATCTTAAAAAGAGTGGATATACATATATGTATAACTGATTCACTTTGCTGTACACCTGAAACTAACACAACATTGTAAATCAACTATACCTCAGTAAAAATTTTTAAAAATAATAAAGACCTTTAAAAAATTAAAATACATATGACAAAAATGAATAGTTAAAGGTTTAAAACATGCATATCAAAAATTATTTAGAACTGAGACATATATTTGCAGCACAAACAACACAGCCGTCCCTCAATCATTGTACAGGGCAATGACCACATCCTGTACCTTGACTGCTACCTGCACACACCTTCAATACTTCTCAACTCTGTGCTTCCAGAAGCTGCTATAAATTAAATTTAATATACACGCACCGAAAAAAAACAAAACTTATCGTCTAAATTCAAAGGAAGAGAAATAAATGTACTAGAAATTTTAGAACAAAGTGATTATCATAGATGAGCACTAAATTTTATTCTCAAATTACATCAAGAAGAGTCACAGAGTTTATATTGTTAAGTTGAAAGAAAACATATGATCCCGCTACGAGAAACACATGTTTTGCTGGAATCTGTAACAGTAATTCTCCTTTACCGGTATTAGATAACACGATTCACGAAGCATTTGCTTCTGCAATGAAAGCATGTAGATTCTTTTTAAAAATGCTAAATTGCATCACAATAGATTCTAAAAACTCCAGACTTTTTCATGATCCTTAAGGCAATATAAAATTCTTCCTTATCTAACAATGCAAAGGGAACTTTTAAAGTTACCGCGTTGCTTAGACACACCTTAAAATACCATGTGCTAAAACAGCAAGTAAAGGTCAGGAATCCTTTGTTCAGTGTCTGTCCTTGGGCATGAAAGTCAGGGCTCGATGTTGTTGGTTTAACGGCAGGGTTGTATGTTCTAGCTTAACGACACGCATTCTGTTGTAAAAATGTAGAGGCTGGCAAATTATCTTTAGGAGAGGGACACCCCACACACAAGGGTGAACTCCTGAGGGATCCCAGTGATAAGGCCAAAATGTGAGTTAGAAGAGAACCTGCAATTAGCTCGAATACTTGAAAACTATAAGGATGGGTCTCCAGGTGTCAATGTTATACAGAATGGAAGAGACCATTTTACCTGAACATATTCAAAGGCAGGTATTTCTGACTACAAATACCATTCTTGAAGCACTGGATTTTAAGTAGTTATTTTAAGTAGTTGTATCTATCACCCCCTTAGCTAAAAGTATTTGAAAAAGTTAACTTGCTGATTTAGGTTATCCGTATATGTTGGGCGTTTCTGCCAATATTTTTTAAAAGTTCTTTTCACCGTAGCTGATGTTGACTTTTTCTTTCCGACAATTAGTCAGTAGATTCAGCTGTTCGGAAAGCCTTTCCCATCCGCCATCAGCACAGAAGAAAATTCTTGTCTTCTATTCGCCCCAATTGTCATCCACTTCCTTTAATAGCTGTTTGTTTTCACTGTTTGGGGGGCATTCTTTCACTTGTGTTTGTGATGTCACCATCTTGAACACTCTCGTCCTTATATTTACCGTATTTATCGTCATTTCGACAATGTCCCCATCTCTCAAGGAATGCACAGTATATGTATCATTGCAAAGCTCAGCATTCTTTGGGCTTTATAAACCTTTGGCCTACATAATAAGATTTAACACCATCTCATGAGGGACACAAAAATCTTTCAAATTTCCCCCACAGTTTTTTTTTTTTTTTCAAACATCATTTGAGGGCAGAGTCTGTGCCAAGCGTTTTGGGTTTTTTTGTTTTTTGTTTTTAACATCTTTATTGGGGTACAATTGCATTACAATGGTGTGTTAGTTTCTGCTTTATAACAAAGTGAATCAGTTATACATATACATATGTTCCCATATCTCTTCCCTCTTGCGTCTCCCTCTCTCCCACCCTCCCTATCCCACCCCTCCAGGCGGTCACAAAGCACCGAGCTGATCTCCCTGTGCTATGCGGCTGCTTCCCACTAGCTATCTACCTTACGTTTGTTAGTGTATATATGTCCATGCCTCTCTCTCGCCCTGTCACAGCTCACCCTGATGACTTAACAGCCTCAACTCCAAGCCTTAATATCGCCATAAATAGTATCCTCATGATTTTCCTTACAAGGAATCTTGGATTCTTCTGCTTCTGCTTACTGCATACAAAGAGTTAAAAATCCATCTATCTATCTATATTTA
>NW_020837977.1:17837696-17870180 GCF_003676395.1 Aethalodelphis obliquidens
GCACTGCTCAAGTGTGAATCATCTAGAAAGTGCTGTGGCTGCTCTTCACGCAGATCTGTGCCTTAAACAGAGCCTACTTTCCCAGGCTCCTTTTGCACCCAACTTTGCTCTTATTCCCAGTTTATTTCAGGGTCCACCTGGCTTTGGGCTCTTTGGCTTTGCCTCCTAATCTTAGATCTATATGTGCCAGTAGGAGTGGACAACAGGGTTTGGTTTCCGAGACTCTGACCCTCTCCAAGGAGCACCCGCACCCCCCAGTGACTGAGGAACAAAGGGGGGCAGAGAACTAGCATTGTCAAACCCCCCACGCTCCTGCCAAGCGAGCGCATGGCAAAGGCCTCCTCATCTTCTTTATGCAGATGGTCCATTGGTGTAATTCATTCCCTGTTGGTCTAAAACTCCAAGAGTTCTCAATCTGCTGCAACAAAATTCTCCGTTTATCAAATAAATGATAGAGTCACATAAATATATCATTCTTCCTGCTGTGTCCTTAATGTTGCAGATTTCCCTTCTCCACTGGGGGTATACTGTTCAAATTTTCATTGGGAAATGACCTATGGGACCTCCCCTAGAGAGACGTGCCTCTCTGCAAATGTCTGTGGGCAGACACACACACACACACACACACACACACACACACGCCCTGAGTTGGGGGCAAACTCAGTGATACTCCAGTGAAACTCATGGGACCTTAAATCCTAAGTAGGGCCCTAACTGAAAGATTCTCCACTCAGGCCCTTCTAAATACTTAGCTCCCCAATTTAGAGATGGGGTACCAAAGAATCTCTGGGCCAGCCCGTCTCCCAAATCTCTCCAGCCGGCAGGTGACCTGGGGACATGACCTCTCAGTGCCCTTTCCTCCATCCTGGGAGACAAACTCTTGACACATTTCAGGCCCTACCAACCTTGGCTGACATAAACAAGAAATCCCAGAGCCTAAGGCAAAGGCTAAAGAGCCAGGAACCTTACAGGTGAGTCCTCATCTTCCTGTCAAAGTGCACACAATGTGTTTAGCAAATGTCAACTTTGGGGGTTTTTGTCTGAACACGTTCTCAATCCGGAAAAAGAGATGTAGTTGTTTATGTTTGGGGAACTTCCCCAGTACCGTCTTTTCAGCCACAATGCTCAAATATTCCCAGGTAACACTGCGTAACATTGCCCTTGCAGGATCCTGTGGGGCCCGCCCCTCTGCACAGGGGCGGGGGGAGGGGTGCGGGGGGAGGGCCTGGTGAGCCCGGAGCCTGTTGGCACCGCCTGGGGGGTGTAACCCCCGGCACCAGGAAGCCTACGCAGGCAGCACAACTCAGCGTCACTAAGAGGAAGCCCTCGGCTGAATCTCTAATTGGATATAACTAATGGACTGTTTCAGGGCTTTCTTGCAGGTCACCAAGAATTAAGCTTTCTCAGCACTCATCATGGCGTGATCGTGTTGATACAAACTGCCCAAAAGAATCAGAGCTCAGACACAGATGGTAAATGAGATTCAGCATCAAGCACGTGCAGACACCTCCATCTGCACTGAAGGTTCATGGTCCGAGACCATATATGTTGGCGGTTCGGGGCTGAATCCCCATGGTTGAAATTTTCTATCTTACTGCTGAAAAAAGAAAAGAAATGCCAGGGTAAGGGAGGGATGGATTTTCTAACTGAGAAGGCCCCTGGACCAAAGACCTGATGGAGGGTGAAGGAACTGTCCGTGCAGAGGCCGGGGAGGCAGGGGACAGCGGATGTAGCAGAAGGGCTGAGGCCTGGCGACATCGGGAAGCGCTGAGGCTGGATCTGGAGGAGCCAGGGAAGGACTGGTATGAGGTGGTGATGACTTGGGCTTTTACTCTTAGCAAGTTGGGAAACCTTTGGGACGTAGTAAGCAAAAGAGTGCCAGAATCTGATTGACATTCTCAGAGGGCCCCTCTGGCTGTGGGGCTGAGAAGAGCCTGCCCTCTACCCGAGCTGTTCTTTGTGTTTGTCCTCCCGTCATGACACCAGCCAAGCAGTGGGAAGGAAGCAGTACGAGAGACAAGTCTCAGGCAGAGGACCAAGGGATCAATTTAGTGCTGAGTGCCACCCAGGTGACAGCACTGCGGTCACACTCTCACTCCTCCTGACGGAAGCCCCACGCAGTGACCACTCCCCGGTTTGTCTGGAACGGTCCCAACTGACATCTGTTGTCTGGGCGTAATGATTAATGGAGCCCTTCTTCTCTCGCAAGTGTGCCCTGGGTGGGATGGCCAATGTCACAGAGATCACTCTAGTATAGGTATCAGCCCCATTTCACAGACAAAGTAACTGAGACTCAGAAAACCTGTGTCATCTGCCCCAGATTGAGACCAGGATTTGAGGCCAGACTCTGCTTCTCTGAGCTTCAGCTGTCTCCCTAATGAAAGGATCTGTCTCTCTCTGAAGCCCACATTTTCCCCTTGAATACGGGTATTGGGATAAAGGCTAAAGCATTAAGGAAAGCTTGCTTGTTTTTTAAACTTATCTTAGCTCAGCCGTTCTCATCTAAAACTGGCTACAGGTTGTCAGTAAGCATTTTGGAAAGACACTTTCTCACTACTTAAAGTCTGATAAGCACAAATATTGTGAAGCAGACACATTGTTACGGTGGTACTTTCTTACATTCTCTCACAGTTATTTCTTGATTTGAAGGAAACCACTAAGCACACCTCGTGTGCACTTGCCAAAACCTAGCATCAAACATTCCTTCAGCCCCAGATGTGGCCCCAAAGCTCATCTGCCGTTACCATCCATCTCGTGTGGAGAAAACCCGGAGCCAGAACGTGAGCAGGCTGCTGAGAGCTGAGCCGGCAACCTTATCAGCTCCGGGCATCCCTGCCAGGCCACTGACTACAGATCCTGCAGGACAACCAACTGAGGGCCAACAGCAGCTCCCAGGGCCTTTCCCCATGAACCACAGACGGGAACACCTAGCAGGAAGGTGTGGAAGCCGCATGCGTGAAGGAGCTCCACTCGCCAGGGCTCACGTCCAGGAGGAGATCACTGATCCCATCAGCAACCTAGCTCAGGCCCCCAAAGGGTGATGATTTAGAGTCTAATCGTCTCAGAATCCTTTTCTTTTTGAAAACATTCCAGCAATCTTTTGAAAAGATGAGGCAAAGTCACAATATTAATTGGCTCGGAGTGTAAGGGCCAAAATATTTTGTGCTACCAAATTAAAAATATGCATATTAACCTCCAGTGGGTCCCTAGGACTCTATGCAGCCTAGCAACCCGACGTGTTAATAGCTTAATTAAAACAAAAATTCCTCCACATCCCCCTTTGTGTTCTTCCCGAAGCCAGCTTCAAAATGTTTTGACAGACGAACAATTTTAAAATATTGAAGGTCAACCCCTCCTTACTCCTCCTTCCAAATCCAAACCGGAGAAGCAGCGATTCAGTGGTTTGGATCTGCTGTGGCTTCCCGTGATGTCACAGGAAGAGCAAATGAACCTCTCCGTGGCACCAACATGATTTTCCAAAGGGGAGACAGCACCCCAGACTGCTCCGTGCTCACCAGGACATTTTGATCCCTACTTAATGCCTCAACATTGAGGTGTCATTATTTTCTCACTTTCTTAATCATTTTCTCCTAAATGAACAAATACTCAGTCTGGGAAAGGGGAACCTGGACTGATTTGTCAGAACCGGAGAAAAATGAGAAGTCTGGCTGAGATTAGAGCGAGGTATCATGTATTACCTTATATTATTTTGTAGGAGAAAATGTCTTAAGAAATGGTTGGTGTGCTTCAGCTAAGAAATTACCGCTCTAAATGGGAAATACTAATGGAGAAGTTTCATTAGCTAGTCTGGGGAAAGGATGAACAGAAAGATGCAGGGGAGGCCTGCCGAGCCTTTATTGCTGCTCAGGTTAAATGAACCCAAAATCAATAGTTCATGTAAAGCACGATGACGTTTCTTTTGTATCCTGGATTTTTTTAAAAACCCATACAACTGCCTTCCACATTTTTCTACATGTAAAAATTGTGCACATATGTCAACTAGGACGCAACTGGAAAAAATTCAAAATGGTTGCCTAATAGAGTTTAAGTAAAGTTCATTTTAAAATAATGCAGCCTTTTAAAGCACTGCAGATTGAGAAATAACACATAAAACAAACCAACAAGATTTCTTCTCCTTCTTATTGGTACTATGGATTTCAAAATTCTTCTATACATCGCTTTTAAAGAGCAGAATGGATTCTTGACGAATGTTAGCAACTGGGTGAATAGTTTAGATAGGTCCTAGGGTGATGAAGGGTGAACACCAGGAGTCTACATTTCTTAGGAGCCTTCTGTCATTTCCACTTCAGGCTTCTGGACATCCCTGGACACCACTGCTATCCTCACATGACTGTGAACAACTAAAGCCATTAGGATCTGGAGCTGTATGTATTGAATGAGATTTTATATGAAAAAGCACTTTTGCAAACTGTCAAAATATATACAAAAAGAATTACTATTGGGCTTCCTTGGTGGCGCAGTGGTTGGGAGTCCGCCTGCCGATGCAGGGGACACGGGTTCGTGCCCCGGTCCGGGAAGATCCCACATGCCGCGGAGCGGCTGGGCCCGTGAGCCATGGCCGCTGAGCCTGCGTGTCCAGAGCCTGTGCTCCGCAACGGGAGAGGCCACAGCAGTGAGAGGCCCGCGTACCGCCAAAAAAAAAAAAAAAAAAAAAGAATTACTATTATAAAACATTTCTCCATTCATTAACCTGGTCTTATCCTAAATCTTTCTCACCATATCTGAATTAACCAAGTATTTCTATGGCACACGGCCCATGCGTCACGCTAACACGTAGAGGTCCTGCGGGAGATGTAGCTACTTCACAGGAAGCCCATGGGGAGGGTAGACTCCCCACATACATGTAGAGGAAACAGGCTGAGGCGGAGGGGAATGTGATGGCTTCCAAGCACCCGTGATCCTCGGAGCCAAGCCTTCCGAGGGAAGCAGAAAACAAGCAACTGATGGGAGGGGAGAGGAGGGGGGTCGTTAGACTGAAGATGCTAACAAGAGCCGTGAAAACTGAGCAAATGTGGGATCAGGAGCCCTGTCTGCACGGTGCTCACTACTCCTGGCACACACTAGGCACCCAATACCTGTTGGTACGTGTGCTTACCTTTGCGTGTGGAATGGGTGAATGAATAGACCATGAGTGGGTATTAAAAATGATGAGACATTGAGTCACTTAACGGGATGCTGGGGCTCTGGGTAGGAGAGAGGACAGAGCGGAGGGTGGAAGTTGGCTCTCCTCTGTGCAGAGTGAACCCCTCAGAAGCTGGGGAGAGGCTCAGCAGGCACGGAGGAACGCAGCAGCTCAATCTGCGTGTTCAAGGGACAAGGACCAGGTGGGGCCGGTGATAAAAACAGAAAAAGATCAGAGGAAACAGAGCTAGGGTGGTATCACATGATGGAAGTCAGGGCTGGAGAGAGATTTAATGGTAGTGACGGTAATAGCGAGTGTTTATCGCGTTGATTACGACGTGCCAGGAGCTAAGTACCCGAAGTACATTATCCTAAAGACTAAGTGCATTAGCTCAGACTCAAAGCAATCCTATGACACAGACGCTATCTTTACCCCCGTTTTATAGATAAGGCAATGTTGGCCAAGGGAGGCTAAGAAGGTTGCCCAGGGTGACGAGGCTATAAACACATGGCCACGCCCAGACTCACCCAGTGCGTCTGCTTCCAGAGGCTCCAGAAATCTCTGCCTCTTCACACGAGGGGTCTGGGACACAGAGGAAACGTGTGCATGCACGCAAACACGTACACACAGGGGCATTTAAACAAAGAGGCCATCGGTATCCATTGAGAGAACAATTTTACTGCAGTGGTGGCAGCAGTAACAGGGTGGTTATCAGAGACACAGGAAATGCATAGAGAGAAAAGTAAGGCCATGTATGAGTTCACTTTTGGGCAAAAATAAAAACAAAAACTTAGTAAATGAATTCAGGTGCTTCTAAGTTCATGATTGCTAACATTTGGTAACATGGTATAGCCAAGAAGAAAGTCACATTTAAATGGCTAGCAAAAGAGTTCACAGAAAGATGAGCTGACGACATGCATACCTCTTTCTGTGGACATTTTCCCTTCTGAGCAGCCAGACAAGTGTCAATCCCAAAGCCCTAATGCTCTAAGTCAGGCAGAGGCAAACTACGGCCTCTGGGCCAAATCTGCCAGCACCTGTGTCCACATAATCCAGGAGCTAAAAGTGCTTGTTACTGTTCCTTAATGGTCAAAAAAACAATAAAACAAAAAAATCAAAAGCAGAATACTATTCCTTGACAAATAGTATTATATAAAATTCCAAATTCAGTGTCCACAAATCAAGTTTTATTGGAACACAGCCATTCCATTAGTTTATGTATTATCTATAGCAGTGTCTCACTAACTGGCAAAGTTGAGTAGTTTTGAGAGACTTCATGGCCCCCAAAGCATAATATTTAGTGTTTGGCCAGCTACAGAAGAAGATTGCTGACCTGTGTCCCAACTAATCTCAATTATTTACATTTTTAATACACGTCACAAAGGAAATGAAATTCTATACCTGGCAAGGGTGCTTTGTTAGTTCTCACAATGGGCATTTCCTTCCATGTATTGCACCATTTTCATTCTCAGCTATCCAGGAATCAACAGGTAGACACAACAGCTCACATGTGTCTATATTTTCAAGCCTAATTTCTTCCAGATACTACCTGGGATCCTTTCCGCTGTTGTCATTCCAATACGTGTTTTATACATTTCACCAATATCTTTAAGATTAAACTGCAGCACCAAAGGAAAAAAGTAAATAAAACTCCCTACATCTCCAATTTGATTTTTCAAATTGCAAGTTCATATCCAATTTCGAACTCAGTGGCTACTTTTGCCCCACATACTCCTTACTGATTTCCATGAGAACTAGTAACTTGTGACACCATGAAATACTGTTTCATATGGTGAACCAAGAATCCATTGACCACAAACAAACCAACAGATTAAATCCAACTAGCTTTCATTATATCATTTTTTAGCAACTACTATTTTGCAAAGTAAGTGTTTTTTTTGAAATTATTGATATACATTAGTTATTTCAGTAGTTAGATCTGAAGAATAAAATAATCTAATAAAAGAATAAGATAGTCCCAGGTAAAAATAAAACGGTTTTCGGGACTGAGATACGGGGTCAGAGAGAGAAAGGCAGAAGAGAAGTGCACATATAGTCCATTCCCATCGCTCTAATGTCACATTTTGAAAATTGCAATAATATCAGTGAACTCCCACTACATAGCCAGAACATGAAGATTTTTAAAAATTGCTGTCTGAGAATGTCTGATTTGGGTACTTGGAATTATTAACAAAAAAAAGGATGCCAAATGTAAAATAGATAGCTAGTGGGAAGCAGCCGCATAGCACAGGGAGATCAGCTCCACGCTTTGTGACCAGCTAGAGGGGTGGGATAGGGAGGGTGGGAGGGAGACGCAAGAGGGAGGGGATATGGGGATATATGTATACGTATAGCCGATTCACTTTGTTATAAAGCAGAAACTAACACACCGTTGTAAAGCAATTACACTCCAATAAAGATGTTAAAGAAAAAAAGAGGGTTAAGTATACACTGAATTTAAGGACAAAAATAAAGCACTCTGTATACCCACATTTTTTGATAATTCTGTTTATTATATACACTAGTCCAAGCACATTTTAAATGTGCACCAAGTAGATTAAACCATTTAAACATTTAAGAAGTTCTTATTACATACTAACACTGCCCTAGCAAGTATATACACATGAAAAAAAGCAGGGCTCTCACAACCCACGTACGAAGACAGAGATGTGAGACGCTAATTCACTGCATTCAAAGAGAGACGTAAGCAAAGCAGAGGCCCAAGAAGAGTGTGATGGGGTGATTCAGTGCACGGGGGACAGGCAGGGAGGGCCCTGGACTTTGAGGAATAAGCAAGTCCATGAAGGAGGGCAGGAGACAGGAAACGGCACAAGCAAAACCAAGCAGGGTAGAAATGGTCATTGTTCCTGAAATTTTTAAATTCTAAGTTGTATTCTATTTGAACAGAATCTAGTATGCTTTCAGATACGAACAGGTACTTCACCAGGGTAGATGCTGCTGCTGAGAAATGAACCTGGAGCAGGCATGGTGGCCTCTACTTGGGGGAGGGGGCGGGGGGCCGAGGCAGCGTCTAGCATGAGACCTGAGGGCACCGGCTGTGGATCAGACGCACCATGTGCAAAGCAGGCAGTACGACCTTCTGACACTGGGATTTGGGGGCAAGCTACGTCTTCTCTCTAAACTTCAGTTTCCTCATCTACAAAATGGGGTATTAAGAATCACTTTGCTGGGAGGTTATGAGAGTAAGTGACAGATTAATTAGCAAAAACTGGACAAATTAACACATATTATATCCTCAATGAACACTGGTGGTCTAAGGAAAATAATAATTATTATTAGTAGTAAAGGGGGATTAGAAGGAATTCAGTGACGAATACAATGGGGAGAAGAAAACTAAACACCATTTGCTTTAATTCTACAAGCAGTTTTTCCAGTGCTTTTGACCCTCCAGCCCTGCGCTGGGCATTCAGATGGGAGGAGGAGATAAACCAAAGGAGATCAGTCCTGTCTATCTGGTGTCCTTGCCAGCCAGCAGCATCATCAGGGGCTCCAAGGAGGGTTGTCTCTGCTGTGTAGGATCAGAGTCCAGTTCTGGGAAGCAGAGCCCGAGAGGAGAAGCATGGAGCTTGTCAGGGGAAAACAGACTGGAGGCTGAGTCTTCTCATGCCACCAACATCCCTGACCATCAAGTTCCTATTTGTAAAAAGGACCAAAATAGATAATCTTGCGAAAATGTTTTGTAATTCGTAGAGTGTCAACCCATACAGGTCTAGGGACAGACAGCAGGGTCGAGAGGTTTGAAGAGGTCTCTAAAGAATAAGCAGGAGGGTTTGAACTGACATCTTGGGTTCGGACCACCATGATCCTATTCTTGGAGCTCATGGGATTGAAAAAGCTGGGAAAATTAGGCAATAATTTGAGGCCTACTCAAGAAAGAATCTCAGGATTATCACAAGAAAGGATGTTTTCATTTGTGAACAAAAATGGAAATGTCCATGCAAAAAATAGCAGAAAAGATTCTCAAAGTTGAAAAATCAACTTGAATAAAATACACTCCCTTTTCAACTTCCATAATACAATGCATATCTTACATTTTCAAAGAGGAGGCCTTTTACACTAAAAGTTGCATAGCATATGAGAGAATGGTCAGATACAGAATTATGAAGGAATAGCCTATATTTTCAAGGAAAACAACATGCCTAGTGGATCCAGGAATAGTCACACAAAAAGTTTATGGAAAAAATATTCCCTCTTCAGGCATCAACTTTCAGATGTAGCTCTTAATCCAGCCATTTTTGCACATGTAATGCTCACTTGGATTTTTCTAATTTGGAGACACTAAATCTCTTCACGCAGAACTTCAGTATTTTCTCAATAAACAGTAAATAAGTTATTTTTTTAAACTTAAAATCTATTCTAGAAGCCAATTTCATGTTGTGCAAAGCCTGTATTCTTGTTTAAGAAGGCTTTCACGTTTTGGAAAAACATAATGGAACATAAATTAACTTTGTGATCACTAAAATCCCATCTGGGGTGTTTCATCTTAACTCAATTTCTCAATTCATAGAGGATGGCTCATTTTACGTATTTATTGCCCTTCAAATGAATATTATGGCTTGAAAGCTCAGGACAGGAATGTGGATGTGTAGACTGGAAACTTGAGTTCTAATACGTTAGAAACACTGAAAAGTATTAGGGTGAATTTTTTAGAGGAAGCAACACCTCCAAAAAAGCCCTCACAAAATCCACAGAGCAGCTACAAACATAGACACTTTGTTACATCATACAACATGAAAATGAAAACAAGATGCTTTTCTCCTACACACATCCTGGGTAAACATTCTTGATGTAAATCAGCTCCAGGGTACCCTTCAAAGGACAGGAAGCTGGATATTCCTTCCTCATTTTTCATAGGCCGCCATTGGTATGCACTTTCCTAGGGGTCCTGCCCCCCTGGCTTTTTCAATCCACCAACCATGTCATTCCTCTTCAAAGAAGTGTAAAAGAAACTTTTCCCAGCTTAATAAGTGATATTTAGATTTTAAAGGGGAAACATTTAGGTCCTAGAATGTTCAGACCTCCTTCTGAAACTAGACAGGAGTCTCTGAATTGAAGAATGCCTTATGTATTATTCTAAGTTAAGTTCAAAAGCTCTTCTCTCACCAATCTTAAAAGCTTAAGGAACCTAGTGATCTCAGATTCTACTAGGTTTTCCCCCATTCCCAGTCCCCAGTCCCTGAGTCTGATTCCCAGTCCCCCAGCTTCTCACACACCTGATTACCCAGTGATGTCTCTAAAGATTTGGGAGCCACTAGCCCTGAACTAATTCTGGGTACATTACACACCGTACTCTCAATTTCTTCATAAACCTTGACAAACTTCAATCTTTGGTCTCTTCTGGTTGTTGACTTACTTTGCTATCTCCCCCACTGGACTCTGAACTCTTTGAGGACCTGAGTTCTGTCTTCTTTTCTGTATCCTTAGTATTTACACAGCATTTGGCATGGAATGGGTGGTTATAAACATTTTCTGAATAAATAATTTAATTATTTTTTATTTTCATGTGTTTCCTTCATTCTCTTTGATTTCTATAAATATTTTGGTGGATGAAAAAATTTGATGATAATATGGAAAGTTATAATGACTTGTTATGACGTACTTGTGGTAGGTATCTGAGCCCCAGTAACCAGGAAAAATTCTTAGTCATACTTTGACATGTTTGTTGCTTTTTATTAAACTCAGTAATAATTTGTAATCCAATTAATGCTGTCCAAATGAATGAAAACATGGCTTTTACCAGCACTGGGAAACAAAACCTGCTATCTTTATAAGGAGTGGTATGATAAAGGATAAAACCAATGTCCCATAGTATGAATCTTTGATTTATTCTAACATAGCAGAGGTATTTTTTCCAGATTTTCTCATAAATCTTGATATATCTTGGACAAATATAAACAGATTGTGATCAATTCCAATTCCAGTTTAATTAATGACAGAGTAGCTTGTATTGACCTAGTCCTCTAGCAATAACCATGACAAACTCTGGATAAAATAACTGTCTAAAAGCCCTGGGAAACCACCAAAGTAGCCAGAAAAAGAGGGGATTTGACCTTGAAATCATGGCAAAAAAAAAGACCTTACCCTTGAAAGTGGGCAAAATCTAGATTAGCATGGCTTTTCCCCTGAGGTCATTTCCAAGTCTATAAGGCATAAAGAGGGTAGAACTCAAGGAGAAAGCCATAGAATAATCTGCTGAAGAGTGAGCAGATTGAATTTGGGACTGCCAGTGTAGCTGGAAATTGGGAGGGGAAGTCCTAGTAGGGTGGAAACAAAATAGGTGATTCCCAAATATGCATATAAATTCCAATCCAATTCTAGACCAAGCACTGCACTATGCATGTGCAGCTAAGGCTCCCAGGAGCTTGGAGAGAAAACAACAGTCAGAAGCTGAAAGAAGAGTGGCAGTTGCAGCTGCTGCTGGCCACAGGGAGAGACTTTAGAGTCTGAGTCCCAGCAAGTGATAAGAGCATGGTGAACACCTAGGGCTTTCCAGTGAATCCCTGAAAGTGCCACGCATTAGAAGTGAAGACGACATCTCTTTACTAGAGAGATTCTCCCAAGGCTAAGGATAAAACTGAGATACACCTGCCCAGACAAGGCACAAAAACAAACCTCTACAAGCTCAAGGTGATCCACCAGTAATTTAACAAAGCTCACCATTCTTCAGAGGTATATAACACAATCCAGAGTCTCTACACTATCATCCTCAAGTTCTAGTATGCAATCAAAACTCAACAGACATGGAGAAACTGTAAAATGTGAGCCTAGTCAACAGAAAAATCAGTTAATAAAAACAGACCCACAAACAACCCAGAGGTTGAAATTAGGAGAAAAGAACTTTAAAACAGCTGTAATAAATGCACCAAAGAATCTACAGGAAAATGTAAACATAATGGGTAAAGAGATAGGAATTTTCAGGAGATAGCTGGAAATATGAAAAAAAAAAAAAAATGGAAATCTCAAGTCTAAAAAATGCAAATGAAATAAAAATTAATTGAATGGGATTAATAACGGTTTAGATACAAAAAAAGAACCAATAAAACTGAAGACAAATTAATAGAATTTATCCACAATGAAGTACACAATAGGAAAAAACTGAATAAGAAATTTTAACAAAGCCTCAGTCACCTGTGAGACACTATCAAGTAAAGTAGCATATATGTAACTGGAGTTCTGGAAGGAAAGGAGAGAGAATGGGGCAGGGAAAATATTTAAAGAAATATTTATTAAAATTTTTCCAAATTTGATCAAAATCCCATAGATTCAGAAATCATAGTGCACCTCAAGCAAGATATACATAAAGAAGCAAATCACAGTCCAACTGATGAAAAGGAAATTCTTAAAGAATTCTTAAAGAATTTCTTAAAGAATTCTTTAAGAAATTCTTTAAGAAATCTTTAAGAAAAGAAATTCTTTAAGAAAAATTCTTAAAAGCAGTTTTAAAAAAAGACTATATATAGGGCAAAAAAATAAGGGGGATGGCTGACTTCTCTTTAGAAATACAAAATACAATGGAGCAATGTATTTAAATGTGTATAAATGGCTAAGTAAAATTAAAAGCTGTCAACCTAGAATTCTATATCTAGCAAAAATGAAGACATATGAATATATTTTCATTCAGACAAAAGCTAATAAGATTCATAGCCAGCCAATCTGTACTATAAGAAATGCAAAGGGAAATTCTCTGGGCTTAAGAGGAATGATATTAGATGAACATGTAAATTTACAGTAAGAAAGGAATAGCATGGAATTTGTAAATATGCAAGTATATATAAAAGATAATTTTTTCTATCTTATTAAATTTTATACAAATAAGTTGACTGTTTAAAGCAAATGTAACAATGTTTTGGGGGGTTTATAACGTATATAGAAATAAGATATATGACAATAATTGTACAAAGAATGGAAGGGGCATAAATGGAATGGTACTTTTTTTTCTTCTTTTCTTTTCTTTTTTTCTTTTTTTTGGCTGTACCACATGGCTTGTGGGACCTTAGTTCCCTGACCAGGGATTGAACCTGTGCACTCAGCATGAAAGTGTGGAGTCCTAACCACTGGACCAGGAATTCCCTGGAATGGTACTTTTTAAAGCTTAGTATATGACATGTATATGTTAAGAACATATATTATAATGCATACATAAACCATCAAAAAATAAAAAGAGGCAAGAGGCATAAGTAAAACACCAAAAGAGAAGATGAACTGAATAGTTAAAAATTTTGTTTAACTCCCAAAGAAGGTAGGAAAGAGGAATAAAGTAATACTTGCAAATCGTATATCTGACAAGATTGTAGTATCCAGAATATATTTTAAAATTGTTAAAATAACAATAAGGTGCAGCCACTGTGGAAAATTTGGCAGTTCCTCATGAATTTAAACAAACCATTACCATATGACTCAACACTCACTCATGATAAAAACTCTCAGAAAAATAGGAAGAGCATTTACAAAACAAAGAAACAAATCCTGCAGCTAATGCTATACTCAGTGGTAAAGACTGAACGCTTTTCCCCCAAGAAGGGAACACAGCAAGTGTTTTCTATGTTCTTTTACTATGTAGTGCCGAAAGTTCTAACCAGTGCAATAACTCAAGAAAAGGAAATAAAATGCATACAGATCCAAGCTCTTAGACGTGACTCAAACAATACAACCCATAAAAGAAAAAACGATAAGTTGGATTTCCTCAAAATTAAACATTTTGGCTCTGTAAAAACCCTTTTAAAAGATGAAAAGGCAAGCTACAAACTGATGGAAAATATTTGCAAACCGCATATCTGACAGAGGACTCGTACCCATACACAATATTTAATGTTCAACCTTCAATACCCAGGACTTTAATGTCTTACAGAGTTGCCAATATCTATAAAGAATGACTGCAATAAGGAAAAAACTGAGGACCTATAGATATAAACACATATATATATAAAAACAAACTACTCAAAACACATTAAAAAAAACAAACACTTCAATTAGAAATGGGCAAATGATATGAAGAAACATTTTACCAAAGAGGATACGTTAATGGCAAATAAGCACGTGAAAATATGTTTTGTATTAAGGAAATACAAATTAAGGACACAGTGAGATACCACTATACACTTACTAGGACAGCTAAAATAAAAATTAATGACAATACCAAATGCTTGCAAGGATGCAGAAAAACTGGATCTCATACATTTCATACGTTGCTGGTGGGAGTGTAAAATGGTAATCAATCTAGAAAACAGTTTGGTACTTTCTTTAAAAAGCTAAACATACTGCCATACCACCTAGCAACTGCACCCCTGGCATTCACCCAGATGCATGAAAACTTATGTCCACACAAAGACCTGTACAAAATGGTCTAACATCTTTATGTATCAGAGTTCCAAACTGGTAACAACCAAAATGTCCCTCAATGAGTGAATACGGTATGTCCATACCACGGACCACAACTCAGCCATAAAAAGGAATAAACTATTACTACATGAAACCATTTGGATCGATCTCAGGGGCTTATAATAAATGAAAAAAAAAAGCTAATCTCAAAATTCACATGCTGTATAATTCCAATGATGTAACATTCTCAAAACAACAAAATTATAGAGATTTAAAACAGAATAGTGTTGGCCGGGGATAGTGGTGGTGCATGAGTGGGTGTGGGGCGGTGACCCTGAATGGATAGCTCAAGGGCGATCTTTGGGGGGTGAAATAGCTCTATATCTTGTTTGAGGTGGTGGTTACATGAATCTATGCCCCTGATAGAATGACATGTAATGATACCTACCAATGTCAAAGTCTTGATTTGATACTGAACTGTAACTATGTAAGATGAACCCATTGGAGGAAACTGGGTGGAGAGTATATCGGATCTCTACTATCTTTGCAACTTCCTGTGAATCTATAATTATTTTAAAATAAAAGTTTTTTGTTTTTTTTTTAAACATGGACTTACCAGCATTTCGTTACGATCAGTAGGGCCATTGAGAGGCCTCATCTCCTTGGAGATGAGAGATTTTTGTTTGCATAGTTAGCTCTCATCTGGGCATCTAGCTAATTCACCATTTTAGAGCAGATTGTGACCCCCCCCTTAAGTCGACTGTTAGGGGTGTCCAGGGCCAAGGCCATCCTTCTTTGCCTTGGTATAGCCTTGGTGTAATACCTACTTTTTCCTGGATTACTTAAATAACTCACAATTCTCTGTGTTTTTTTCTTTCCTTCCCACACACATAGAAATGACACCAGCCAAGCAGTGGGAAGGAAGCAGGACAGAGAGACAAGTCTCAGGCAGAGGACCAAGGGATCAATTTAGTGCTGAGTGCCACCCAGGTGACAGCACTGCGGTCACACTCTCACTCCTCCTGACGGAAACCCCACGCAGTGACCACTCCCCGGTTAGTCTGGAACGGTCCCAACTGACATCTGTTGTCTGGGCGCAATGATTAATGGAGCCCTTCTTCTCTCGCAAATGTGCCCTGGGCGGGATGGCCAATGTCATAGAGATCACTCTAGTATAGGTATCAGCCCCATTTCACAGACAAAGTAACTGACACTCAGAAAACCTGTGTCATCTGCCCCAGATTGAGACCAGGATTTGAGGCCAGACTCTGCTTCTCTGAGCTTCAGCTGTCTCCCTAATGAAAGGGTCTGTCTCTCTCTGAAGCCCACATTTTCCCCTTGAATACGGGTATTGGAATGAAGGCTAAAGCATTAAGGAAAGCTTGCTTGTTTTTTAAACTTATCTTAGCTCAGCCGTTCTCATCTAAAACTGGCTACAGGTTGTCAGTAAGCATTTTGGAAAGACACTTTCTCACTAAAGTCTGATAAGCACAAATATTTTGAAGCAGACACATTGTTACGATGGTACTTTCAAGATATTTGAATACATAATTAAAAATAAGAAACAAAATACTCATATATTCAAGCTATCCATAAAGTAAATGTGTAGTTTTTAATTTTAATACATTTTCATCTATGGAGGATATAAACAATTTGCAAAATGTAGGAGAGATGGAAATTACTCATCATTTAAATTAAATTGCTAATGATTCATTTTTTCTAATTTCTTTCTTTTATATTCCAGGTAATAAAAACTATGCTATGCTGAATGACATCAAAATTATCCAAAATCACGGTGGATAGGTTGAAAGATAAGATTTACACCATCGAATATTCTACTCTGTGGGTAATTTTTCCATTGCATTTTGCAGACTGTTTACATCTTTTATAGAAGTGAATTTATTAAAATTTCAAATGGCACAGGGCATTACAGGAAGCCCATTTATTAACACTCCTTTATTTATTAAAATCAATAAATAATTAAACATATACTATTATATATACCCTTCTTTGTATTACAACTACATTTTGTACATTTCATATTCACTTTTCTCTTTTGAATGCAATTACTAATGCATGGCTTTTCACAGTCTCCACTTATTTCAATTAACTATTACGATTATCATCATTATTACAAAGATAACACTTCCAGCTTAGCAAATGCAAACCCCTTTGAATTTCTCCTTCTGTGCTTCAGCACTGCCCTTGACATTTTTGAAGCTATTACTGATTCCGGACAACAAAATGATATTCCAGACCAATTCCGTTTTTCCCACTGGGAGACATGGAATCAATTTCCCACCCAGGTATCCTGATGCTTTTTCGTGGTCTGCAACACTACGTACAAAACATGGGCACTAGGGACACATGAGAGGGGGGGTGAAAGTGCTGCTGCTGTTGGGACAATTACTGGTGACAGACTGAAAAAATCTGCACCTTTTTAAGGTCATGAGTTTCCACTAATTTTTCCAGTTTATCACATTAAGTTGCTTTCTCTACTTTTCATAGTATATGAGAAGCCACCTATACTGATAGTCTGAGGTTCACAACCAATATAAGGGATTATATTTGTACCTCTTTCTACAGATCAGAAGGCAGAGTTTTAGAAAGTACTGAATTGGCCATCATTGCCCAGAAAAGCAGAACATGGACTCAAACCCGTAAGTATGATCATTTCTTTCAGACAATATAAGCCCATTGAAATTGGTGTAAATGTGTTAATGTGAATTATTCATATGGTTTAGCAGGATCTTTTTTTTGTTTTTAACAAACACCTATTGGACTATCCTTAGCACTCCCAACAGCTGCCACTGTGTATCTGGACATGGGCCTCTTTCCACCAGCTGTGTGTAGAACTTGATGGGCCCTTTCGCTGATATGTGATAGTCTTTCTGTAACTCTAGAAGTTGTGTTCCGCTCTATTTTTTATGGCTATCATTATAAATTTTTGTTTCTTTTTCCAAAACACCTTGATTTACTTTTTGTTCCCCACCCCTGCCTCACTTTATTTCTCCCTCTCTCTTTCTGTCCCGGGAGATCGTTTCTGGCGTGTCCTACGTCGCTGATTCAATCTTGGCTCTGCTACTTCTCACTCCCAGATACAAGCAGGAATTTCCATTCTGCTGTTGCCTTTCTGTTTCTGAGCCACTTCCAGCTTTACCCCTCAGCTTGCTACTTGTCTCAGGACACTCTCTCCTTATGGGTCCCCTTTATGGGGTCCTGGGGACCAAGGCTTCTTGCTCTCTGGTTAGGACACCGCTGTCCTAAACTTGTCTGGGCCCCGCGGTGGTCTCACCGCTCCCCATCCTCACGCCCCCGCCCTGCCCCCTCTCTGTAATACACTGTAATAATACTGCTCCCCGAGTCCCTTCTGCCCCATCTCCAGGGCTTCGCTCCTGAAGACGCCACTTTACAAGTACACTCTGTCACCACCAGTTTCCTCCCACTTTGGGGTCCTTGGTTTCTGACATTTGAAGTATCTGCCTTATTCTGAGATCCTGGCAGGAAGGGTCCTGCTGCTTGAAGAAAAAGCAGAGCAAATAGTAATCCGCCTCTCACAGTAGTTCCACAGGAAAAGGACAGGTGGGCGGCTTCTCCAGCAGGCGTAGGCCCGGAGGAGCTCAGAGGACCAGGCGGGGACGCTCCTGGCACACATCTCACCACCTTTCCTGAGGCAGGTGCCCTCCTTACATAAAGCTGAGCCCCACTTCCTGCCTCAGTGCCACTTAGATGTCCTTCTGCATCAAGACGGCTGTGGTTAGCCTTAGTTTTCCATGTTGAGATTTTCACCGTTACTCCATCTGCATGTGTTCATTGGGAGATCGATGCTGTTCTGAACAAAAAGTCTCAACCTAAGCAAATCTGATGGATTTTTACAAAATAGCATTTCTTAGGGCTGGTGGAAGTTAGAGGACAGGAAATCTGTCAGGACAGGCCATCATTAGCATAAGGCTGATTTCAGCCACAGCTTGCATCCTTGCAAATACACTGTTCATTGAATCCATCTCACAGTTGAGAAAATTGAGCTAAAGTAGCTAGTCTAAGGTTATATAGGAAGCACACAAACTCACAACACAGGCCTCCAGCACATTTGGTTCAAAACTGTCAGTCAGGTTTACTCTTAACCAAGGCAGCTGAAGACGACCTTGGTGTGAGCTCAGTGGTGTTGTTAACATAGCCCATCTTTGCAGTGTTAAAAAGGATTCAGAGGTTTTTTGTATGTTTTTGGTTTTTTCTTATTTTATAGACAAACTCTGGTTGTGAGCATTTAAGTTGGTCAAGTTTTTTTTGTTGTTTTTTGTTTTTTGGGTTTTTTTGCGGTACGCGGGCCTCTCACTGTTATGGCCTCTCCCGTTGCGGAGCACAGGCTCCGGACGCGCAGGCTCAGCGGCCATGGCTCACGGGCCCAGCCGCTCCGCGGCATGTGGGACCAGGGCACGAACCCGTGTCCCCTGCATCGGCAGGCGGACTCTCAACCACTGCGCCACCAGGGAAGCCCGGGTCAAGTTTTATAATAGGAAAAATAAGCTCTACTAGGAAATGTCACATTTCCCAATTATGAAATGGCTTACATAGCTCTTTTCTGAAAATAAAATGAAATAGGCCATATATTAATTATGACTTTCTCTGTAAGTGGGATTTTGTAAAGCTACGAGCCAAGTCTAATAAATTAAAATGAAGAGCGCATATTATTTTTAAAGAAGAATGTTTTACTTTATGTCTGTGTGAACATCAGTAGAATTAACAGATAGAGTAATGAGGTGTTCTAGAGTCATTTAACAAAAATTATTTTGTGTATAAGTGAAGAAATTGTTTAGAAAATTAATTGTGACATAATTTCCTGTGTATTAAACATAGTTTTATTTTGCACACATAAAAACACACATTCTAGTCTCCACCAAGTCACCAAGCTGCTCTGTAGTTTTCAAATACCCCTGCCTTTACTCAGATCCCACTCTGTTCAGTCTCATTCTCTGCCATTCCCGCCACGCAAGCTCCTCACCAGCTCCCGAGGGCTGTGGGCCTTCCCCATTAATGTCTTCCCTCCTACTAATCTCCCCACCCACAGTGTGTGCCCAGGCCTTTCCTCCACCTTTCCAGGCCCCAGACAAAGTTCCAGCCCAATTCCACCTCTTCCAAAACCATCCCCAAGACACCAACCCTAACCTGCATTGATGACCTTGGTCTTTGAATTCCCTCAGCTCTTAATTATTCATGCATTCTGTCACTCATGCAAAAACGTTTATTGAGAGCCATTAGATACCAGGCACCGTTCTAGGCACTGGGGAGAGAGAGCAAGGAATCAGATAGACAGGGTACTTACTCTCCTGGCACATCGCTCCTAATGGGGTGAGAGAATAAACACACATGGGAGAAAAGCAATGACGTGCTCAGTTCTCTACAGAGACTGAATGGGCTGTCATTCACATGGGATGTCCAGGGAGGGCCTCTCGGAGGAGGTGACGTTTAGGCCGAGGTCTGAATGACAAAAAGCTATTCAGCTGGTGGATATTAACAGAGAGAGCACTGCCAGCAGAGGGAAGAGCTACCATAACCTTTGAAAAGCCCAAACATGAGAATGAGTTTGGTTGGTTCAAGTGTGGAGCAAAAAGAAGTTCCCTGGGCTGTTCGGCCAGGAGAAGCCAGAATGGGTGGAGGACAGCGAGGTGGACATGTAGCGTCCGTCAGGGATGGGACTGTAAGCAGGAGATAGCGTGACCTGGTTTATGTTTTTAAAAGATTCCCCTGACTGCTCTGCAAAAGAAAGATTGCAGGGCGGTAAAGTGAAAGCCGGGTGGGGGGACTAAAGAAGAGACTAGGGTGTGAATCCGCGTGAGAGAACCTGGTGACCTTGACTAGGATGTTGGAAATGGACGCAGAGGGAAGAAGGATTCCACATGTATTTGGAAGTACATCTATGCCACGTATTTTATCTGACTACACCCTCAATTTCTTGGGCTGAAATTCCACCTAATTTGCCTTATATTTCCAGGTTAGAAATTTTCCTCACTGAAGTCCTGTCAGAGTTCAGTAGTTCTACTTTTTCCCTGGCTTTCGTTCACATTCACCATTTCACATCCCTCATCCCTTCTTATTCGCTGTAAAGGACCACTGGCCTTTTCCACATCTCCAGGTGCACAAAGCTTTACCTTACAGAGATCTTTTATGAAAGTTCCTGCTGTTTGTTTTTAATGTGTTCTTAATTTTGTCCCTATATGCATTTTACAACATAGCTTTCAAAATTTTAGTTCACCAAAGAAATCTCTGTGTAATCACTTTATTATATAATTTCCCCCTTTCTCTCACTGGGATTGTTTATAATTAGAGAGTAAGGTTCTTAATTTTAAGAATCTACCTTTCCTTATAAGCCAAATCTCCCAAAGATTCACATTTACATCTGTGAAAGACAGAGTTGAGACCCAGTAGTCATGACAGAGCTGGTAGACAAGAGCTCTGTAACGCCCAGATAGTGTTATGGTCACATTAGGATATATGAGTATGCTACAGGTTTATATTCAAGTTGTATTAAAATTCCTGAAGAAATAACATCACTAGAAGCAAAGGCAAAATGTTCACATCTAGACATAAGTTAATTCCCATTTTAAAAATTAGCTATAACTGAACCAAATATGAACTATCTTTCTGAAAATTATTAACATTTGCAAACAGAACTTCAAGGCAGGCATCTATTTTTAAAATTTACAATGTTAGACCTGGTCTTCTTCATTCTCTCTTTCTCTCTCTCTCTCTCTCACACACACACACACACACACACGCACACACACACACACACAAATAATTTTGTTGTCATAAAAGTGCTCCAAGAATTAAAGGGCTGAAAAGCAGTTTACAATGCTGTATAACTCATCTGTCTGAGCTACAAATGAACCACCCCAGACCATGAAGAAAATCCTAGACTTCCTTGGTAATCTACCTCAATATTCACATCGCATGTTAGGAATATTATTATCAAACTACATTGTCTGGAATATAAAAAATCAGTATTGGATGTACTCATAGGCTAGAATATTAAAACTGCACCTTTTCCTTGAGTTAGGGCAAATATTAAGTAATGGTCACTATGTTATTACTTTATTTCATTTAATAAAAGTTCAAGAAGAGAGTTTCAAATTAATTTATTTTTAACAGCTTTAGTGAGATATAATTGATATGCAAAACTGTACATATTTAAGATACACAATCTGATTAGCTACATATGCACATACCCATGAAACCACCACCAAAATCAAGGTAATAAACCTGTCATCTCCAAAATTTTCCTCACTCCCCTTTGAAGAAGAGAGGACTTTAAAAAATTTCTTTTATCGAATTATAGTTCATTTACAATGTTGTGTTAGTTTCTGGTGTACAGCAAAGTGATTCAGTTTTTTATATATATATGTATATATATATATACATGTACACACATATATATTCTTTTTCATATTCTTTTCCATTTTGGTTTATTACAGGATATTGAATATAGTCCCCTGTGCTATACAGTAGGACCTTGTTGTTTATCCATTATATATAATAGTTTGCATCTGCTAATCCCAAACTCCTAATTTATCCCTCCCCCACCTCCTTTCCCCTTTAGTAACCATACATTTGTTTTTCTATGTCTGTAGGTCTATTTCTGTTTTGTAAATAAGTTCATTTGTATCATATTTTTTAGATTCCACATATAAGTGATATCATATGATATTTGTCTTTCTCTGTCTGGCTTACTTAACTTAGTCTGATAATCTCTAGGTCCATCCATGTTGCTGCAAATGGCACTACTTTGTTCTTTTTTATGGCTGAGTAATATTCCATTGTATACAATATACCACATCTTGAAGAAAGAGTTTTAAAGCTTGGTTTTAACTGGAGAATTAGACAAGCATTCTAAGCCTTAAGAGTCATTCAACACACATGTCACAAAATATTTTGAAAGTAGTTCTTCCATAAACCACCTGCCTGACTTTTAAAAGAATAATTCAGTCACAAAGGATAGAAATCTGTGGCGGTGGAGCCAGAGGAGAGGAGAGCTGTGTGTGTCAGTCAGATCACCCAAACTGTGAAAGAAATGCTAGACCATATGCTGAGGCTCTTTTTAAGGCAGAATTTCTACTGTTTTCCATGGGCCCATGGGCGCTATCATTTTATGATCAATGGCCAACTTCTCCAAAGAGAGAGAGAAAAAAAATAGCTGAAGGACTTTTAGCAGCATCAAAAGTCAGCTTAACAAAGTCAAAATTCTACCAAACGAGAGAGTACTGAGTAACCAGCACACCTGAGAGAGAGCTCTGAAGACACAACAACCAGGACACTTGCTTCACGGGGCAAATTGGGAAACTAAACTCCATGTCTAGTGCCCTCCCACCGATATGCAGAGGCCCATTACAGGGCCTATCCACGGCAGAATTTGCTGGGTGAACTCTGAGAAAGTACACCAGGCTTTGTATGTTCTCATGATCACCGGTCACGCGCCTTGTTCTCGACGGTCAGAGAAACTACATCCACCCCGTCCGACCCAGTGCCTCATCTGAAACACCTCCAGGGACACAGCGGTGACTCTGAGAGACTTTGAGTTTTGTTTGTTTGGGTTCTGTTTAATTTTCACTCCTGAGTCCTTCGTGGGCTCATTCCTTCCAGGCTGACGTCACTTTAAGGTTCTCTCCCTTCTTGTGCTCCGTGAGCATCTTGGAGGCTTTCATAAGTCCACTCATTTTCAGAATTACAATAAGAATTTGGGGTTTTTTACTTAGAACGAACCCAATCTCACAACAAAAACCAAGTCAAGATCCTAGATGTTTTTCTGGTGTCGTAACAACAGTGACAAGGCCAAGGCCTGAGGTTTGCTGAGAGAAGGAGGGTCGTGGCCAAACGCTTTCATGTTACTTCAAATCCTTGCAGCGACCCTGAGAGACACGTAATTCTCTCCATTTTGCAAAAGAGGAAAGGGAGCTTCAGAGAGGTTGTGTCATGTGCCCAAAGTCCCCTGGGCCCTAAGTTTCTGAGCAAGGACTTTAATTCAACATGACTGGATCCCATAGTGCAAGGCCTTTCCACCCCAGGGCACACAGAAACAGTCGTAAGATTTAACCCAGGAGGTGAACCCGGTCCGGTCCACGGAGGAAAACAAAACAAAACCGTAACGACAATCACAAATCGGTGTTTCAGGCGTAAATCAAATAGTTTCTCCCTTCCCACCCCTTCCCGTCTACACAATCACCCTTGTGTAGACGCAGCTGTGCTATCAAATGAATGTCATGTGTGAGTGTGTAGGCGTGACTGTACTGCGAGGACCAGCTCCCCAGTTTCGACAATATTCTCTAGGGAATTATGTAATATTTCGTTTGCAAGAGCAAACGCTTAAACAATATTAAGGCCGATTCAGTTAAAATGTCCTCTGCATCTGCTGAGTGGGGAAGGTTTCCATTTTGCTCTAAGTGTAAGCGGGCTGACAGCATCCGTCCACCATTCCCGGGCTCTGCGTGCAGAGGCCTGGCTTACGGGGCACCTCGCTTCTATTCCCATTCGGGGCAAAGGTTAACCATTTCTGCAAATGCTGACACTACACTGAGGCACATTTAAATAGTAAAGCACAGGCATGGCGACACACAGAACTGACTGAATTAGGGCAGCAGAAGCCTCCTGTCGGCTTGCTGGGGTGTTGAAGGCAGAGAAGGCTGCAGAGAAAAGGGTGCAGGGTACCACTGGGCGGATGCACCCCGGCGTGTCCGGGAGGGCTGTTCACGAAACTCAGACCCTCAAACAGTGAGACAGCCCTCGGGTCTGGAGGTTGCTGTCAGTGAACTCAGTCTCTGAGTCTGGCTAAAGGAGAATGAAAAATATTTCACGGGAACCACGTAGATATTTGTTTGATGCCTCCTGTGAGTAGACTCGGGGCACTGCTAGAGACAATTTAGGAGTAACTAGAGTTCGGTGCCTAAGGCTTCGCTTTCATGCTTGAAACGTGACTCATTTTCCTGGCCCGCAAGCCATCAAGTTGGACTGGGTTTCCCCTTAACACCCCCTCACCATTACCCACAAAATGATTCTCACAGAAAACAAGAGCTAAAACTACATTTTCACTGTGGCACAGAAGTGTTGACACCAATGAAATCTGGTGGCCAGATGGATTAGTAAGAATGACTTACCACAGGCATTTAAGAGACTGAAATAACTATAGCTCGACTCTTTGGAGGATTATCGAGAGTATCATCCCTACATCCCTTCCTTTCTAATTCAATAGAAAAACGCTAGATGGATGGATAGATAGGTAGATATAAAAAAGAGAGGGAGGGAGGAAGAGAGAGAGAATTGGACTCATGTAAAAGAGTCTACAATCTACGTTTATGCTTGAGACAAAAATTAACACGTATTTATGAGACAAGGGAAAACACATGGAAGTGAAGACCTAATAACCTTATAGATGTTTCTAAGGTTGATTATTGAGAAGCCAGTCCCGAGGATGAGACTTTTTTTGTTTGCTTGTTTGTTTTCTAAATTTATTTATTTATTTATTTTTGGCTGCGTTGGGTCTTCATTGCTGTGCGTGGGCTTCCTCTAGTTGTGGCGAGTGGGGGCTACTCTTCATTGCAGTGCGCAGGCTTCTCATTGCGGTGGCTTCTCTTGTTGCAGAGCTCAGGCTCTAGGCAAGTGGGCTTCAGTAGTTGCGGCACACGGGCTCAGTAGTTGTGGCACACGGGCTTAGTTGCTCCGAGGCCTGTGGGATCTTTGCAGACCAGGGCTCTAATCCGTGTCACCTGCATTGGCAGGCAGATTCTTAACCACTGCGCCACTAGGGAAGTCCTGATGAAATGTTTTGAACATTAATCTGTGTATTATCATATGATTGGAGCCAATATGTGCATTTTATAAGGGAACAAAAATCTTATAAATGTCCATATTTCTTGTGGTGTTGATGACTTCTGTAAGTTCCTCTCTTGGTCTCACTATCACACAGCTGTGCCACTCTGTAATTTACAGACCAGTTTTAGAGAACAGGATACAGACTGTTCCTAAAACTGACTCCACAAGTACTTTTTTCTATAAAATGCTTTGATTCGATTATGACTGAGCTCTGTCCCCAACCTCACTGGGTACCAGGAAGAGAGGAAGCACGTTGTCAGTGGGCAACCCATTTGGACTTATCTGTACAATCCTGGATTCCATGAAAACCATCAAGATCAAGCCCTAAACTGGAATCAGTTAAACCTGGAAACTTTAGGGTTCCCTACCACAACCTTTTTAATCTGTGGATTCCACCCGTAAGGAAATCTAAATTTTGAAATATGTGTTTAAACTCACTAGCAGTCTCAGGTTTACCCACTTCACAGATATTTGAGGGCCTGTGTGTGGCAGGAGGTGATGCTGCGGGAAGGGCTGTGGAGAAACACAAAATGTTGACTTAAGTGCATCTAGGGTTCAAGGAATGTCATGTTTTATTATTAAAATTGCAAATAGCGCTGATGAGAATATGCTGAAGGTGGGTTTGGGGGTGATCCTGGCAGGGGGCCCTATAATAAGGACAAGTCTGGTTTAGGTGGAAGCAGCAACAATTACAAGGAAAGCTGCACAATGCATGTCACACACAGCAAAATGGATGGACCCTCACATGACGTGCTTGTCAAAATGAGGGGCTTCTCCTGCTCTAAGCCTGGACTTACTTTGGCTCTTTCAAAATAAGCAAGGAGGAGGGCATCTCATGGTAGCAAGGGACCTAGAGACCATTCTGCAGGGTTTATTCTGCTATCTCTTCACCCTCTACACAAAACTACTTTTCACAGCATTCAAAGATGACCACTGTATGTCCCCTTAAATTCACATGTTGAAAACCTACCCCTCCAGTGTGATGGCACTGTGGGGACAGTGGGAAGTCATAAGGTCATGCGGGTGGAGGCCTCAGGAGTGGGATTAGTGCCCTTATAGGAGAGTCCCCAGAGAGTTCTCTTGTCCTCTTTGGGCCACGTGAAGATACAGTGGGAAGCTGGAAGCCAGCAACCTGGAAGAGGGCTCTCTCCAGAGCCCGGCCGTGCTGGCACCCTTGTCTCAGGCTTCCAGGCTTCAGAACCACGAGAAGTTAATTTCTGTGGTTTATAAGCCACCCAGTCTGCGGAGCTTTGCTATAACAGCCCAAACGGACAAAGAGAACCACCCTGGATTTGGCTCTCCACATGTGTTCTGCATCCTTTTTTCCAATGCATTTGCACAGATTTGAACCTCTTATCATTGAGAGTGGCAGAAATAAAGATTTGGCCAGATAACAGGTCCTGCTTTAAAGCTGGGGAGGGGGTTGGTGCCACCTTCCACGCCCTTCTCTGTGGTGACACGCAGTGTGAATCTTCTATGTCATGTTGGGCAGGCCCTTCTTTCCTCTCCAGAAGCAACATAAAACAGTAACCAGGACAGCGTTTGAACAGGGATTCTCCACAGGAACTGTGCAAGCATTACATGTGTCATGTGTTGCAATAATGTGAAGTTTATCTCGCTGAGAAAGGAACACAGGGATCTTGGTGGGACTTACTTGGGAACAATAGTTAACAGTCAACTTATTTCCAACTGTTTTCCAACAGAAGGGAAAAAATAATTCAATATATGGTTAGTTTTAAGAGGCTCCATGCCTTTGAAGGGGATTTGAATATTCTCCGGGAACAACACTTGGACAATCAGATGTAATAATAATAATAATAAATAATGGCCAAAGGCAAAAGATAGAATCGCAGAGCTTTTAAAAATGTATTTAAAAAGTGATCAGCGACTAGCTGTAAGGGAACAATTGCCCCCAAACAGGACTAAGTATTTCAAATGTTCAGAAAACACCAAAAATCTTTATGCTGAGATCTAAATAATCACCTTAGTTTCCATCTCCTCTCACTGATTGCTTTATGGGAAGCAGAGCTCTCCAGCACGCAAGTGATTTTAAAATATTGCTTAGTATTTTTTATCCCAAGACAATTACCAGTTCATGCTGATGCCAAATATAAATTATGTTTATTTCTCTCCAAAAACCATGGCAGGGATTTTCATGGCATTCACTAGAGCATGTGATCAGACGCGTGCATTATTTTGAAAGGTTACTCATATATGAGCTCCAAACTCGCATGTACACTTTGTTGAGGATGGTGACAGTGTTCGCTGGTCTGAGCTTACATCAGTTTATTTCACTTTCAGATGAGCTCTTACATCGAACTCTCGGCAGTACTGACTTATTAAAATGCTAGCGTTTGCCAACTAGAACACTGTCAAGCGTGTTTCAGCACCCCCGTTCACGCTGCCATTCAGGGGAAAATGCTCTCACTCTCACACTGCATCACAAGTGACGGTCTTAATCCCACCTGAAGTAATAGAGCTGAAGTTGCTACTTAATTTCCAGCATCCCCCTAACGATGGCAAGTGTCCCTGCAAATGTCAGGCGTGCAGTTCTCAGTATCAAAGTAGATTTTGCACAGTTTGCTCTAGGAGAGAGTGCTGTTGTTTCTTCCCTTAGCAAAGTCACCAAACAAGATAGATTTTTATTTCTTTTACAGTACAATGGCTGTAAAAGAAACAGTCATCTTTATATACAGCCTGTCTTCCTGGCCTAAGGTTGAAATAAATACAGAGAATATATTTGAATTTAAGGCTTTTCTGAACAACACAGTCACCAACTACTTACATACTGCATGAATCTGTCTTTTACATCTTTCAAATGCCAGCTGCAGACTGCATCTCTTCCCCTGAGTCCCTGTTGCTAATACTATCTGAGCAGGCTATTTTGATGTCCTGTGAGAATTAGGCTTCTTTTGGAAGCAGAAACATAACTCCCACTGGTCCTGATACAAGTTCTGCATGTTGCAGAATGAAGACAGACAAGGTATGAGAAAAATGAGCTGCTTACTTACGACGGCATAAGGTGTTAACCAGCTGTCCGTACTTCTAAACTTTAGAACTATCTCCGAGTTAACAAGAGCACATTCGATCTTGTATAGACCCACATTCTTTCCTGGGAAAGGCAGTGAAGGAAGCAAATGTCATTGCCCAGAGTTGAGAAATAAACACAGGAAGATGTGGGTAATGTCTTAAGTAACAAAGGTTGAAGGGCAGAGCGAAATCACTTGGATAAATTAAAAGCTATTCAAATATTTGCTAGAACTCAAGCTTTTAGCTTCCTGGAGAGCTCATATTCTTCATTAGCATTATAAAATGAGATTTATTCATTATTTATGCAATGGGACGGATCATATTGGCACAGAAAGAACTTGAAGCTTTGCTGGACTCTGTGAAGTTGATCTAGGTTGAATGGAGCGTGGCCATCAAGGGTCTCCTGGTAACACAACGACCAACTTTTCAGAGAGCTCAACAAATGTATGTCAACAACTGTGCACCAGACCCTTGTAAGAGTTTTAAGAAAGAAATGGTCAAAGAATGAATACAAATGAAAACTAAAGAATAGGAAAGAGAGCCTTGCTCCCATCTCCTTGATTCATTAAGAAGATTTATGGAAGCTGCAGGCATGATCTATAGTGACCAATCAGGTGTCTTAATCCGTGATATAATCAAGTGATCTCAGAAGATCAGGACTGTGACCCTCCCACAAGTTACGAACCTCAGTATTAAATCAAAGCCATCCAAAGCTTAGGCTGATGGCAAATCTGTGCAGGATGTGAGGGGATGCAGACATCTCCACCTTCACACTACTGACAGCCGAGGGACGCTGGACAAGACCTAGAAGCAAGGCCATCTCTGACCATTCACACCAGGCATCCTAAGACCACCTTGTGGACAGCTGTGCGGGGAGGGCAGCCTAGTTAATGGGATGGCGTAAACCTCCATGCACTTACTGAGGGATCGCCAAGTGGCAAACATTTCACTCCTCCTGATTCTGGGACAAGAGAGAGCTTTATTGTACCTCAGTGAACTCTGCATCCCATAACCTCCTCTTCATTTGGTTGATGAGGAAGTTTCATGGCTATGATGGTTATAACTGTTTTTAATTGAGGTATAACTGACATATAACATTATATGAGTTTCAGGTGCACAACATAATGATTTGATATTTGTATATACTGCAAAATGATCAACACGATAAGTCTAGTTATTTGTCACCATACATAATTACAGATTTTTTCTTGTGTTGGAAAATTTTAAGATTTATTCCCTTAGCAACTTTGAAATATACAATACAGTATTATTAAGTATAGTCTCCCTGCTGCACATCACATCCCCATGATTTAAAACATACCCAATACGTCATAATTTATACCCGCGCAGTCAAAGGAGTGAATGGATTAGTGATATGATGGCCTAGGTTGTGGCACATTTTAGAGAGGGAAGTCTCTAACCAGTAACTACTATGATTACTTCCGACTAGAAAGAGGAAAATATTATTCCCAGTTTAGAAGAGTTTTCTCTTTGAAGGATGAGTGATACCCCCTGCCCTGTTCTTTGAAATCTGTTAGAGTACCTCAGTCTCTAAACGTATGGACAACGTGATATAATGAAAGGCTGATATAGTTTGCATACCTAGACTCACAAAAGTCTGTGCCCGTTGCTCTTTTCAAGTGACCTGTTATTTTGTAGCCTGCATCCTAGCAGGTGGAGGACATTTAATTAAATGTCGCATGTAGAATACTCCACACAAACCTGGCCCTTTGCAGGTGGTCCATAAATATTAATTTTGAAACTCTATCAGGCAAACAAGAATGAGACATCTCTGCCATTGAGAACCTGCTTGTGTGGATTAGTTTTCTCTCAAAAGCCTAATTTTGTGGCAAATCAGACTTTAAAGACAAAGGTAACAAATTGATGTGTCCCAGTTTATTTTGGGTTCCACACAGCATTCGGTAACCTTAACAACAGTGTTGTCTGAGCACGAGAACTACTATCCATCTCCCCTTGAGATACTAAATGGTCTTCCTCATCCATTACTGGCAACAATTTTTTAAAAACAAGGAATGTTTTTAGTAGAAATACAGGAAAGGAAATGGAGGGGGAATACATGAGCCCTTCCTTAAGTATCTATGATGGCTCGTATTCCAACTACACCTTCAAAACTATTACCAAATGAAGTGTAAGCCTGATTACATAAGTTATGAGCTCTTAGAGCACATATATTCACATACAGCAAGATGTAGAACTTTAGGAATTTTGTTCAGGAAACAAACATAGGGGTTAAAAAATGAGAACTGCGTTTGAAATTTTAAGCCTAAAAGCCAGAGCCGTACTGCTTGCCAAAGAGCAGTTATACTTCTTGGCTGGTACGTAACCAAGGAGATCTTGTAAAGAGAGATGGTTTTTAGTATTTTTTAATCAGCCAAACCTAAGGTAAATGTCTATGATTTTACATTGAGAAGATGTCCATCTTTAAGCTCCCCAATTGATGCTATGTTAAGAAAAAAGAAACAAAACAAAGACAGTACATTCACTACCTTCTTCAATTTCTGTAGTAGATACAACCATTCTATACTAGAGCAGGGTGGTCTCCACTCAAAAGAATTAGTGTTTGCCTTTTAGCACTTAGCATACATCCTGGAGGCTGCCGGGAAACACGAGGTACCACAGGATCCATCATTCACAGTTTCAGGTACCCTATGTAATGGCTGGATTCTCTAACAGCCTAGAAATCATTGACCATGTTCATTTGCCTTCTGTGGCACCTGCAGACATGGAAAAAAATCTAGGAAAATGAAAAACATTTCCACTACACGAGCATGCACCTGGTGTCACTGCCAGAGAGGTCATAACTAATGTACTGACACAACACTGAGGGTCTGACCGGGTTGATTGTACTTTCCAGTTGTATAAACTCAGCGGCTTTTTAAAACAAGTTCAATTAACTCGACACAGCTTCACAGGGTATAACATACAATAGGTAAAGCCACTCAGCATAAGATGACTCAAGTCATGGGTATGAAAGAGGTCACTGGGGTTTTTTTTCTTGGTTTTCCTTTTTTCTTTTGACTTCATTTTTTTCAGAGCAGTTTGAGGTTCACAGAAAATTGAGGGGGTGTACAGAGATTTTTCCATATACCTGCTGCACCCACGAATGCAGAGCTTCCCCCATGATCAATACCTGCCACCAGATGGTACATTTATTGCAAATGGTGAACCTACACTGGCTCATCACCATCACCCGAAGTCCACCATTTACTTTACGGCTCACTCTTCATGCTGCATATGCTGTGGGTCTGGACAAATGTATAACATGCATCCACCATTATGGTATCACACAGAGGATTTTCACCGCCCTAAAATCCTTTGCCTATACAACCCTCCTCACCACCCAACCTCTGGCAACCACTGATTTTTTTTTTTTATTGTCTCCATAGTTTTGCCTTTTCTAGAATGTCATATAGGTGGAATGAAACAGAATCTGTAGGCTCTTCATATTTGCTTCTTTCACTCAGTGATACGCATTTAAGACTCCTCCATGTCTTTTCATGGCTTGATAGCTCATTTCTTTTTAGTGCTGAATGATATTCCATTGTCTAGATGGACTGCCGTTTATTTATTCATTCACCTACTGAAGGGCATTTAGGTTGCTTCCAAGTTCTGGAAATTATGAATAGAGTTGCTATAAACATTTTTGTGCAAGTTTTTGTATAAATATAAGTTTTCAACTCCTTTGGGTAAGTACCAAATAGTGAAAATTCTGGAGTGTGAGGTAAGAGTACGTTTCATTTTGTAAGAGACTGCCGGACCGTCTTCTAAAGTGGCTGCACCATTTCGTCTTCTCACCAGCAGTGAATAATTCCTGTTGCTCCACATCTTCACCAGCATTTGGTGTTGTCAGTGTTTCAAATTTGGGCCATTTTAGGGGCTTCCCTGGTGGCGCAGCGGTTGAGAGTCCGCCTGCTGAGGCAGGGGACGCGGGTTCGTGCCCCGGTCCGGGAAGATCCCACATGCCGCGGAGCGGCTGGGCCCGTGAGCCATGGCCGCTGAGCCTGCGCGTCCGGAGCCTGTGCTCCGCAACGGGAGAGGCCACAGCAGTGAGAGGCCCGCGTACCGCAAAAAAAAAAAAAAAGGATAGATAC
>NW_020837977.1:17870190-17991585 GCF_003676395.1 Aethalodelphis obliquidens
CAGTGAGAGGCCCGCGTACCGCAAAAAAAAAAAAAAAGGATAGATACCTAATCAAGGTGGTAGTCAGTTTCATACATGTTAATGGTTAAGAACTATGTAAGGACTACAATAGATGTTGCACTTTACCTTGAAAAAACATGAAATTTACTCGGGGAAGGTGTGTGGAAAGAAATGCAGCTTCTGAGTTATAGTCAAGCGGTGGAAGGAGTGTTATCAGAAATTGGAAGGAAATTTTTAACACCAGATATGGACAGATGTGACAGACAGTGAACTGAGATAGAGGTAGATGCCTGGGATGCGGGTGTGTGTGTGTGTGTGTGTGTGTGTGTGTGTGTGTGTGTGTGTGTGTGTGTGTGTGTGTGTGTGTGTGTGTGTAGTTTCTATACTCCTCTGTGACCTGGTTCAGTTGGGTGGAGTTTTCTGTGCTTCTTGTGGATATCTTACACATAATTAGCACATGTGAAACTCTAGCTATGCTCAAATTGTTCCTTAATATATCAATCATGTTGGAACAAATTCACATTTTCAAAACAAGTGTTATAGCCTAACTAATTACACTTTATTTCCATCTTAACATTTGCCATTACATCTACTTCTTATCCTAATTTCTAGTCTCAATGCTTCTAACGAGGTGCCCTCCCCGTTTAGGAAACCTATTCTTCCAGCCGTGCTTTTGGTGGCAGTTAAATCAGTGGGTCGCTCTGTCCTTCAAGGGGTCTATAGCTCTAAGACTTGCAGCAGCTCTCTTCAGCAATTCGATGTAAAAAAATGTCTCTCCCCTGACACCTTGTCTTCCCACTGAAAAGCGGACAACCTCCTTTTTCTGTCAAAGTCCTACTCTGTACCCTGTCATGCCTCCGCCTAATCTCCTAATTCTCTTCAACTAATAAGCGTAAGGGGAAAGGCTCCACATCTATAGCCACCACCTCTCTTCACACCATGACAGACTCTTTACTTCCCTATCAGCTCTCTCGGTAATAGCCTCCTTGCTGGCAAATTCATCCTTTTTCTTTCCATTTTCATGCCCCATTCCTGTAAAGCACCTGGTTGCTGGTCACTGTTTTATTTTCCTGGGGCTGCCATAGCAAAGCACCACAGGCTGGGTGGCTAAAACAATAGAAACGTGTTCTCTCACCGTCGTGGAGGCTGGAAGTCTGAATCCAGTTGTCGGCAAGGCCGTGCTCCCTCTGAGACTCTGGACCGAGTCCTTCCTGCCTCTTTCTAGCTGCTGGTCATGGCCATCACCCTTGGCTCACGGCAGCCTTCTTCCAATCTCTGTCTCTGTCCTCACAGGCGTCTCCCTATGTGTCACTCTTCTCTCTTATTAGGACACCAGTTGTATTGGATCAAGGGCCTGCCTTATTTCCAGTATGACCTCTTGTTAATTTACATCTTAATCACATCTGCAAAGACCCTATTTCCAAATAAGGTCACATTCACAGATACCAAGTGTTAAGATGTCAACATCTTTTGGGGGGATACGCCCATAACAGTCACCTCTTCTTTCTTGAAACTCTCCTGTTCATTTGCTTTCCAAATGCAATAAAAATATTTTTAAATTTCTGAATGTTTACTCTGTGCCCCCGTCTGTGCTAAACATTTTACATCGGTTTTATATATTCCGCACAATCCTCACAACTCTTAGATAGGTGCAATTCTTTTTGCCCATTTTACAGAGGATAACATTTTAAATAGCTGCTCATAAATACACAGCCGGTCAAGTGGCTCAAATGCGAATCTAGGAGATCTGATCCTGACACCCACACCTATCACAATCCTTTGACCAGCAACCCAGGATCACAACTACCGGGAAAATTAGTACTTCACTGCTGATCTTAGAAAACATGGCTGAAATAGAATGATGGGAGAAAATCCCAAACCGCAAAGATTTAGGAGAGAATGGGAAGAGAAAGAGACAAAGCAAGAAGGGTAGATTAGTATTTCAAAAGGTTTTGCAAAGAAGGGGAGGAGAACGGTCGGTCGTTTCAGAGCAGAACAAGGGTCATTTTGAGAACAGGGGAGCATAGCATGTTGGTAGAATGAAAGCAGAGGTTAACTAGAAGCATCCTGAAAAGGCAAGAAGAATAAGGTCGGCTGATGGAACACCATCCTGAAAGGCAGACGAGGGTGTGATGAAGACCACACATCGAGGTGCTGGTCATTGAAAAGGCACCATTTCACCAGGTCACCAGGGAGGGGTTAGAGAAAGATGTTTTTTTCTCTCGTGTCTCAGCTTTACCAAACATCTAACATCTATCTCAGAGCAGACTTCATTAAACGCCCTTTTTCTCTTCTCCCCACAAAGGCTTTTGGCCTAATTAAGGAGAGGGTCGAGCCATTCTTTTTTGGCATTCCTCCAATAAATAAAACCTGATTACTATCTGCGGCCCATAATCTTTTTCTTTAATATGTAGCCATTAAATGAGAAAATGTATTCCCTCTGAAAAGTGGTTACCTTCTTTTTGTAATTTATTCTGTGTTGGGATTTCGGTTTCTGAAGTTTTTTCTGCATTTAAGCAGAGCAACTCTACCAGCTTTTCTCAGTAACAGTTCACATGTGAAAATTTGGTGGTCGAGATGTAGATGTCATTCAAAAATACTTCAACTTCTGTGACTGAGGGAAAAACTCAAGGTAAATTGTCCCTAGGAGCTGACATCCACAGGAGCGTCAGTCGTGTCAGCGGGGCATTGCTTAGTGCTGCAATTCCTACATGCCCGATGGAGTCAGTGCGAAATGTCACCAAATTCCAAGTTTCAGGTCCACCAAAAGATAAACAAACACATAAATAAATAGAAGGAGAAGAAGAAGACGAAGACGGAGGACGGAGGGGAAGAGGAGAGAACAGAAAAGAGAAATATACAGAAGAAAGCCACACAGAGCTTCGCCAAAATCAGAATGACATGCTGGCCCCCACTTAGCTAATGGCTAAGAATCTGTAGATCCGCATAAACATCTAACCTGCAGACAATGAAGAGGCCCAAGAGAAATGTTCCTGCTCTTAACGTGCACACTCACTGCCCTTCTCCAGGCCACCAGCCTAGTCTGGGCTCCCTCTGTGCTTCCTCCTGCCTGTAGCCTCCACTCGTGTTTCTGCACAGACCCCCATCCCAGCAATAGCCACCCACCAGCCATCTGCCAAGCTGCCTTCCTGCCCTCATTCGTCTGAAAAATTATCTTAAATCCCACCCCATCAGGAAGACTACCCCATTCTGTGGGCAGGATTTTAAGAATCAGACTCAGGAATATAAAGACAAGAATGTTTTATGCTTTATATAAAGTGCTTTAATTGTGAGCTCTTTCGATCTGTACAGTAGCATTATAAGGTATTATTGTACCCAGTTTACAAGGGAGGAAATTAAAGCTTAGAAACATTAAGTGGTTTGTCCACATTTCCTAGACAGTAAAGGTCACAGCTGGAACTCAAATAGAGGTCTTCTAATTCCTGCTGGTATAAATTGTTCTTAAAAGGGCAAAAATGTATGATGCACTCTATTCTAGGAACATAAGCGATATTCAAATGATTGTGCAAGTGCCCTGTGAGCGCTTAATAAATATTAAACCTATTCATCTACAAAAGTAATTGCCTTCATACAGTAGTAAACGAGAAGCAGGAAACTGCCTTCTAGGAGTGAAGGGCTTAGCCACTAACTTTGCCCAAGCAACAGAGAGAGAGGACTATTTAGTGTTTCAATTTGCAAAAATGCAATGAAAAGCTCAGCTGAATCTCTGGGCAGGTTTATAAGCAAATAATAACCATATAAGATACATGGGATTCCTTTATGATGCCCTCAAAGTGAGAAGGATCACAAGGGAAATTTAACAATGAGCGCCCCAAGAGCAATGAGCAAATATTCAACAGACTTCAGCCAAGTCACTGTCATTAAACTTTCCTGCTTTCAACGTGAATATGCAGGAGTGTCTCATCTATGTCAGTCAACGGATAAGATTCAGGAGTTAGCAGCTGAGCGAGGCCCAGGCCCTACAGTCTAGGAGCTCTTCTCTGCCTGCTCTCTTTGAACTTTCTGCTCTAATGGACTCTTGCTCTGATTTTGTCTTGGTCATTTTTCTAAAGATGTCTCATTTTTTTCCAGCCTGTCTCTCAGTGACATTTCAGGTGCTCCTCTAGGGTTGACTCTGTAGTCTACGGAGGGTAGCTGTCAAAACTGCTGCAAAGCCTGACATTATTTTGCAAGCCTTTTTTTGAAGGAAGAATCTTTCTCCACTCTCTATACCATCCTACAATCAAGGCTCCCTTCAAGACCTATGATTGGATCAGGAGAACATTACAGTTGCCCCACTGCCACATACAACATGAACCAGTTGTACAAAAGGGAAATTTTCACTGTTCTGACAGTAATGAGGTAGTCAGTGTTTCAACACTACTTGGCTGGTAGCTCTTAAATTTCATGGATTTGGTCACATGACATATTATAGGCGCAAAGTCACATTTACATCGGGTCGGTTCTTATTCGTCTGCAGCGGATTACAGAAATCACAGCCGTAAATAGAAGATTTCATAGAGGAATAGAAGTTTAATAGAACAAAATATGATAAAGGGGAGAGCATGACTTCTGGAATGACATATTGAGTCCCTCCATGTATCCACTCCTCCAAAAATGCGATAGCAAAAATGATTGAAATCAAAATTTCAAGAACTCTGGAAATTAACCAAAGGCTCGCAATGATCTGAGGAGTACTTATTCAATGAAAACTCTAAACCTTGGTAAGAACAGAAGGGTTTGTGCACTGTAACTTGATCTACTTCCATTTTTCTCTCACCAGTTCCACAATATCCTTAAAATTCAGCCACCTTGCAACCACAGTAGCTGTGAAAACCAACAGGAAGCCTGTGTACTTCCAGACACAACACAGACTACTGAAAACCAAAAATAAGGGGAGAACACCGGAAGCAGTAAAAGAAAACAACTCATCACATACAAGGGATCCTCAATAAAATTAACAGCTGACTTAGGAAACATCAGAGAGCAGTAGGATGACATCTTCAAACGACAAAAGAAAAACTGTCAACCAGGAATTCTACATGCTAATTAAGACATTCTGAGAATTCATCACTAGCGGAACAGCCTTACAATAGAAACTAAAGGGAATCCTTGAGGTTGAATTGAAAGGACACCAGAAGTAATTCAAACCCATACCATTGAGAAAGTTAAAAGACAACTCACAAAATGGGAAAAAACATTTATAAGTCACATATGTGATAAGAGACTCATATCCAGAATATATGAAGAGCTCAAAGTCTTTAGTAAGAAGATAAATAATCCAATTAAAAATGAGCAAAGAATTTGAATAGACATTTCTCCAGTGAAGATATACAAATGTCTAACCAGCGCATGAAAGATGCTCAGCGTTACTAGGCATTAGGGAAACGCATCTCAGAGCCGCAATGAGACATCACGCCACACCTACCAGGACGACTAGGATCAAAGAACAGACAATCAGACATTTCCGTGAGAAGGCAGAGAAACAACAGTCCGCAGACGTTGCTGGTGAGAATGTAAAAATGTTTCAGCCACTTCGGAAAACAATTTGGCAGCTCCTCAAAATGTTAAACACAGAGTTACTACGTGATACAGTAATGTTACTGCTAGGTGTCTACCCAAGAGAAACGATGACACACACAAGCATGGACGTTCATAGCAGCATTATACCTAAAGATTATGTTTATTCATAGCTGGAAAATAGAAACAACCCAAATGCCTATCAATTGATAAACGGCTGAATAAAATGTGGTCTAGCCATACAATTAAATATTAACCATAAAATATGAAATACTCATACTTGTTACAACAGGGATTAACCTTAAAGCATTATGCTAAATTTTAGAAAGCTATACACAAAAGACTCCATGTTGTATGATTCCATTTATGTGAACTATCTAGAACAGGCCAATCGGTGGAGATAGAGAGTAAATTACTGATTTCCAAAGGCTGGAGAACAGGGGGTTGGAGAGTTACTGCTACTGCATATGGATTTTCGGGGGAGGGTTATGAAAATGTTCTCAAATTAGAGCGTGGTGATGGTTGTACAACTTTGAGAATATATTAAACACCAAAAATTGTACACTTTAAACAAGTGAATGTTATGGTACGTGAACTCATCTTCACAAAGCTATTTTAACAAAATGGTAAGAAGTGAAGATAACTTACATAGATCCACAGTCACATACGGTAGCTTGCAACAAGGTGCTGAGAGATTTTAATTAAAAGATTCACAGACTTAGGAAATGAACTTATGGTTATAGGGAGGAAGGGTGGGGGAGGGAGGGATAGTTAGGGAGTTTGGGATTGACATGTACACACGGCTATATTTAAAATGGATAACCAACAAGAACATACTGTATAGCACAGGGAACTCTGCTCAATATTATGTAACAACCTAAATGGGAAAAGAATTTGAAAAAGAATAGATACATGTATATGTATAACTGAATCACTTTTCTGTACAACTGAAACTAACACAACATTGTAAATCAACTATAATCCAATATAAAATAAAAAGTTAAAAAGATTTTTTTAATATATCATCAGTTTTACTGCAGGGCAAAAAAAAAAGAAAGATACTAAACACTACATATGGCAGAAATAAACACCATGATTTGGGGTGTGTAGTAATGATTTAATAACAATTAAAATTTACCAATTACTATGTCTTGCTGGGCACTGTGCTATAAATTAGACACTTTTACAAAGTCCTTTGTCAGAATGGATCAAGAGAATCCCATTTCTCAGAAAGTGTCATAAGGAAATAAGACAGCTTTGGTAAGTAAAAGGAAGAAACTAAGGTAAAAAATGTCTTTGTACAGCATTATTTATAATAGCTAAAACCTAGAAGCCATTTAAATGTCCAACAATAGTGAAGTGTTCATCTACCTTTGGTAAATGCAGTGGTAAATTTCATATACATAATATTTAATCAATAAAAATTATAACTGGGAAGACTAGCTCCTTGTTTAAATAAAGGGCTACAAATTTGCTTATGTGCTACAATATTAACAGCAAACATGTATTGAGCATTTCAGATACTGCTCTAAACACTTTCCATGGATTAATTCATTTAATCCTCATGGTAACCCTTCGAGGTAAGTGATATTCAGGCACATAGCAGTTAAGTAACTTGCAGAGGTCAGCATGCTAGTAAGAGGTAGGGTCAGCATTTGAATCTTGGCCATCTGACCCCTCAGACCGTGTTTTAGCCTGGACCACCTTTGGTGGAGGCTGGACCACCTTTCCAGCATAGCGTCGTACTCCATGGATACAGACAAGGACCAAAAAAGATACTCCAAATGGAAACATCTGACTTGATGGAAAGATTAGGAGTAAATGTTTTCACTCTAATTCTTTAACCTTCTGAAGTTCACATACTTTTTGGCTTTATACAAATAGAAAGCGAGGGAGAAACAAAAGTCTTATACTCCCATCATTATTCTTGTTTCCCAGCTCCCTCAGGATAAAAGATTTCATGTTTACCGAGAAAATGTAATGCAAACGCAATACCAAAGCAAACAAACAAAACTTTTCTCTATTCCATCTTGAGAATGTGTATTGTAATATGTCTTAGTAAGAAAGTTATATCAATTTTACCTTGAATATATCTGCATGGTTGGGGTTAAACAGCTGGTGTTTCCCAGATGCCAAAATAATAGGACCTGAACATCTCATTTCTCCATAGACATAAAGGGATACTGTTGCCGCAGTGCCGGCATTCTCAAGATCCCCAGTGACAACAGTCACCTTCCAATCTCCTTCTGCAAAGGAGAAAGGAAATCAATATGAAATTGTGGAGGAAAACCACATTGATATTAGGAAATGAGGAATTCTGCGTAATCTACTTAGTTATGAAATGAATAATTTGTGAACTTACGAAGTATGAAAATCATTGCTAATCATGGACTCCCTTTTGGAAGGTAGCATGTAGAAAAGTTTTGGCAATCTTATAGCATTTTAATTACGAAGCAAATAAGCAGTGGGCTTTTCACGACAACAGATACTTGGGGGAATTTAGCACTAGGTGTTTGGCTGGCGGATTTAGGAGTCTATTTAGGCATCACTGGCAGGTGTGGGTGGGAATGGGTGACAGACGTGCTGACAGCCTAACATGAAGGCATTATCTGCACTAGGAGTCACCCTTTCAAGCCGGGGCTGGTGACACACTTTAGAGATCCGAGCAGAATCATGGAGACGATGCAGAAGACCTAAAAACAAAGCAAAAAGAGCTAAAAATTTTTTCAAGGAAAAATACTGGAGTCCCCTAAGGGTTGGAATGTTGTATGTAGGACCCAGCAAAGGAAGTTGGGTTTGGGAGACGGAGGATGAAGAAAAGAGGGATTTGAAATAAAGACAGACAACATATCATGTAAGCAGAATGGATGGCTGAGCTCCCTGCCCTGGTGGTGCTGGGAACACAGGAAGGCTGAGCGAGCAGAGAATGACAGAAAACATCTTTTTAAAAGATCTGCAGCTTGTTCTACGATTGTTTAGCTGGAAAGACGAACTGAGATGGTATTTATTTGATCATTTGGTGCACTTTGGAAAACTATACCATCAACCCCGCAGCAGTAAACCCTCTGACGCTGAGGGCGCACCAGGCAGTCAGGCAACAGAGGATGAGGTCCTGTGGCTGGAAATCTATGCAGGGCACACAGTCCACTCATCATGGGTCATCCCTGGATTGCAGGGACAACTTAAAGACGTCTTTATAGTTATTTCCAAAGGCTCCATGAACACACACCACCTTGTGAGTATTTTTTACATTTTCAAAATGTGATTAAGACCCACCACCAACCCGGACACCTGAGTTCTCAGCAACGTCTCCAAGACGTTATCTTCCTTTCAATACATAATGCTATTCTCCCCTCCCCAATGTGTCCACAAAGATCATTCATATATCTGATTGCTTTAACACAACTTGTGTCAAGTAAATTTTGCATAATGTTAGAGTTGATAATGAAGGCAGAGCTTAAGGCTTGGTGCCAAGATGGCCCAGGAGTACAGACCTGAGAAAGGACCCCTCCGCCCCTTCTACCCTGTGGCAAGTATGCTTTGAGGAACTGTTATTCACACAGGAAAACAGGAAACATGCAAATTTCAAACTATAATTCCACTGAGAATCCTATCACCATATCGATTCTTACAGAAAGCTTTCCACCTGGGCTTTGATGAATAATTCAAGAAGTTAAAGAATCTCTTTCCTTTTTCTAGATCTTTCCCATCTCATCCTCATCTCCTTCCCTGCCACCTGAGCCTGCCCTGGGACCTGGCATCATGCTTTCATGGGGAGAAGGTCAGGAATGAGTTTGCACATCAGCTTGGATGTCTTGTTTACTAAAACAGAGGCAAGCAACAATGATCCATGGATTTATATGATACTCTTGTGTTCTTCCCTTCTGGAATTAGCATGTCACCAGGACATGAGCTTTAAAGATGGAGTTACTAATGAAATATCTAATGTGATGATTTTTGTTGATTTTCAAGTTTTCCTGGGCATAATTTTCTTTTCTCACTGGAGGAAAGTAAGTATTTTCCAATATTTCTATAGTATACTTTTAAAATATGATCGCTTAACTTCTCTAAGAATGTCTCAATATCTAAAATACAAAATAGGAACATTTGTAGAAAATAACATAGAGGAACACTCTGAGTCTATATTTAGAAGTTCTACTGTCCTGAGAAACAGTTGATTTTTATCAGAGTTAAAAATATGTTCATAATTTTTGTATTGCGTATAATATGTGTCACAGTTACAAGTTTTTTCTGTAATTTGTGAAACTTTTTCACCAAAAAAATCAAAAGAACATGAGTTCAGATATTCTGTCTATACAAGTTTTTCTTTCTTTTTTCTTTCCTTGTAGCTGCTATCTGTTCAACCAAGGACTCATACCCCAAAATACTGTCATCTGTTAACCCCTTTAGAAATCATTTCTATTCACTCAAAACTCCCAAAGGAAGAAACAGAATTTCATGTAATTGAAGTATTTCTTATGTTTACCAGTGTTTTGAAAGGCTTAGAAAATGCCATTGTTGATAATCTACCTCAGACGGTCCCACTTTATTCTCTTTTTGTTGGCGTTTGACCTTAAATTGGGGAAGACACTAAATCCTGCTACAGAAAAAAGAAGAAATTTCTTGGAGACTTCGTCCTAGTAGGCTTATTTTTCTTTTGTGTCAACAATACTTTTAAAGAAGTCTAGATATACTTTATGATCTCTAAATGGCCCGCAGTAAGTTTGGATTTCTTGTCAATAAGGAAGTAAGGTTTAACGGGAACTTCCACTTTAACACTGAAATGTATAGGCTCTGTCGTTTGACATTCCTATGCACCTAAGGGCAATAAGTATATATACAATTGAACTAGAAAATCCTGAACTTCAGGATACAAAGCTATGCCAACAATGGGAATTCCATAATACTTGCTAACCAGCTGGTTTACAGATATTAAGTGTCCGTATTACGTACAAGCCTTGTGATGGACATTCAAGAGGCTCTAAGGGACCACGTGAGTCAAATCAGGAAATCGGACTCAACAGAGTTTATAGATCTCACCTAATACCAAGCTTACTGGTGATTCACTAGCAAACCACAAGCTAAGCGTTCTTCCTTTGGAAAGATCATAGACCAGGGTTGGCAAATTATGGCTCACTGGCCAAATCCAACCTGCCGCCTGTTTTTGTAATTAAAGTGTCACTGGAACCAGCACCCTCGTTTGTTTATGGATTGTCCATGGGAGCTCTCGTGCTACATGGCAGGGTTGAGTAGCTGCCACAGAGACCACACAGCTTGCAAAGCCTAAGATGCATATTAATCAGCTCTTTATCATAAAAGTTCGCTAACGCCTGCCCTAGATGACCAATACAACTCAAAAAGGTCCTCTCCAGCCTGCAGCGGAACATGTGCTGGTTCAGATTGAACATGTGGGATATAAACAAGGCAATGCAGAGCCATCACGCCCCATCGATTTCCCAGCTCACGTAACAGTTTCCAAGCATGCCCCAATCCACAAACACCAGGTTTATTTACAACAGGCAGCCTGGACAAACCAGGCGTATCCTGCTGTGTCATGCTGCATGATTTAGAGAACTCCTCGCTGATAACTCCCAACCCACTTGCTCTTCTGCAATGTGACCACCCTACTGCTCTGTGAAGAGGTGGAGTCTATTTCCCTCCCCGTGAGTCTGGGCTGCCCTTGGCCAATACAACACAGCAAAAGTGACATTCTGGGACTTGCGAGTCTAAGTCAGCCTGGGTCTGTCAGAACACTCTCTCGTGGCCCCCGGAGGCACACAGCGAGGCTTCAGGCAGGTAGGTAACTCCAGGTGAGCACCCGCGGCGGCAGAACCATGGGGCTGAAATCACAGGAGATTCACCTAGGCAAACCCACCTAGCTGAGCCACAATCTACTGAAAGATAACATAAATCACTGTTTCGAGCCACTAAGTTTTGGGGTGGTTTCTTGTGCAGAAAAAACTGGAGCAGCTGTTCAGACCAATTCACAGGCAGGAGCTCTCAATTATCTTTTTACATACAGATACCATTTGTGTCTTTTCCAGGAGGGCTGACTGTTAGCATGTATGCAAGGACTTTGACTGAGGCATCCCTTCCATTTCCCAGGTAAAGGGGAAAAAACAAAACAGATTGCAGGCCTGCTGGTAACTTTTTCCTCTCCAAGTTTTCTTACTAATTGGAGGTTTATCTTCAGGAAGGCATGAGCGAGTTACTTGGGTGAACAAAGTCCCTGTAGCTGGTGGAGTTCAAAGCCCTTTCTTAGATCTGAGCACTTCATCTTCACCTTATTCTGTGCATTGTGTTACAGGGGTGCATGGACTTGACTTGGTGGCTCAGAAGATTGTCCCTGGGGTTGAATATAGAAACTTCTGTGTCTAGAAGCGGTTTCAGTTACTTGGCAACTCTCCACTGAGTGAATACTCAGAGAAACGTAGGGAGGATGCATGGAAATTAAGCTCTTGCCATGCACTTGCTTGTTCACATACTGAGGGAAAGTCTTCAAGCTGCCTGCTGTTACACAAAGCACAGTACACACTGTGGGACTGGCACACTCTGCTTGATGACACACACACAGCAGCGCATGCCCCTGACACGTACCCAAGCATCACAGGGAGATGCAGCGAAGGTAACAAAACCCAGTGCACCTGTGCAGATGCACCTCCGCTGGCCTGGTTACGGGAAGGGAAGGTGGGGCCAGCCTATGAAGACAGGTACCACGCCGCCGCAGAGACGCTTGCGCAGCGCCTGCTAGGTGGAGGGGAGCCTCGGCGCAGGGGAGATGGAAGAGAAAGAGAACTGCAGGCCCTGAAGTTAAACAGATCCGCCTCCACCCCGAAGCCCCCAGGGGAGGGTCCCCCAGACGCCACGTGGTGAATCCAAGATCCCTTCCACCCACCGTCCCTTGGCTCCTTGAGAGGGGCCTTTCCCCATCTTTACTTCCACGGCGGGATTTTAACCTTACTTACAGATCGGCAAGCCTGTGAAATGCTTAACTCAACTCTGCTGGTGATACTGACACCCGCCAAGCCACAGCACCCCCGAAAGCAGCCTCCGACGCCTGAGGCCCCCTCACAGGACAGCTTTGCTTTGCTCCATCCTCCAGCCATCCAAAGGGCCCCTTCCCACCTCCAGGCTCAGCCAGGACGTCCCTCACCTACCTCTTCTCCTCCCCCCCACCCCCCCCACCCCCGTGAACACCTTTGACCCCAGGCTCAGCTCAAGGTCACCCCCTCTAAGGAGCGTTTCCAGACGCCCTTCCCACTCACGAGAATGAAGCCTGTCCCTGCTCTCCTGGACCCGGGCACACTTCAGTCCTTAGACAAGCAAATGAATGCCACCTCTCCATGCCTCCCACCCCCTGAAGGGCACGTTTCTATCTTAAATGTCCCTGTGTCCCCAACGCCTAGCACAACACCAGCACACGGGAGCCTCTCAGACAAAGAATGAGTGAAAGATGCATACAACACTTGGGGATCTGTGAAGAAGTATTTTGAAAAGTAAAGACCTCATGGGTGAGCAAGGGCATTCAAGGTATTATTAGGAATGTTTCAGTACAATATAAAAATATTTCTCAATTAACAAAGAACAAGTCTTTCTGATGATATGTCATCAGTGTTATTTTTTGTACAAAGGACAAGGACATTGTTATTTACCTCATAATTGGTCTTGTTATTAGCACAAAGATAATAGAAACAACATTGACCTCGTATGACCCAAATTTTGAAGGGTGAGTAAATACATTTCAATAAGATTGGCAAAGACATTGTAAATAAGACAAATTATTACTTTATTCTAATTTTGATCATTTTATCTCCAAACAATTCTATGTATATAAACTCACAAGTCCTTCAAAATACAACCTCATAAGAGGATCATGAGATTTTTTTGAAATTTTTAAGTACTTTACAAATATTTTTATTCTTCCAAGAGACAAATATTATTAATCCTATTATACACGTAAAGCAATAGAGAAATTACATGCTGACTACCACATGAGTTGGGAAACATTTGATTCTGAATTAGAAACAGTTATGCTTCCTAGAATAAAATGCTTTCAAACAATGCTTAATATTCTCCACTTTAAGTCCGGAAAACAACCATAGAACACTATCAGCAATGAATCTATTATATATTTCATATTGATGTTGGATTAGGGGGAATCTCTTGTCATCTCTCAGGTTCTGTTCAGTGTGTATTGCTGTGTGAAGGACACCCCAGTTCTAAGTGGGGAAGCAGTGCCAGAGACCGTGGACGGCGGTGCAGCCTGCACCCCTCTCCAGCCCAGATGCTGGTCCAGCGGGGCTGCTATCAGATGCTCAAGACCCATGACACATCTCATCACCAGGGAAAGGAGATTAAAAATGAGCATCTACTGCGCACATGCGACGCACCAGGGTCTGTGTAAGCGCTTTACAGATATAATTTTACCTAATCTTCACAGCAGCCTGATCGTTTCTATTATTGTCTTCGTTTTAAAAGAAGGAACTGAGACACGGGGAAATACAGTGATTTACCCAAGCCATGCAGGGAGTAAGTGGTACCATCAAGATTTAGAATCCACGCTATTGACCAAGATGCTCAGTAGCCTCTCTGCACGCTGGAACCCGTTACATGTCACCATTCAGGTAGAATGACTGTTCTCTAGGGCAGTTTACCACGAATCCCCTGCCCCTCTGGGGGATATATTCAGCTCCACTTCAAACCTTGACTTGGCAGGGAAGACGGCATCACAGTTAAACGGCAAGTTCCTGTCAGGTGCCCAGGTTCCCTGTGACCAGCCTCAGCCTGGATTCCAGCTTCTCATCAGAGGCGTCCTAGCACAAAATCCCCCTCAGACTCACACTCGCTGCTAATTCTCCCCGTGCCGCTCCACCTCTGCTCACCACCACCTCACTCTGGCTGACCTAGAGGCCTCCCTGTGGGTATTTGCTAACAGTTCTCAAGTACTTTGTGTTCTGATCGCCGAGCAGTGTACTAGGTCCCAACCTACCTTCAGAAGCACATCGCTGTACACCAGTCACTAGAACAGCAACCCATGACCTTCATTTTACGTAGAAGTCAAGTCTTGACTGAGGTATGCATGTCTCCATGAGCTACCCTCTACCAGTTCTGCTGCTGTGGTCATCGACTGCCGTGCAGCAAACCACCCTAAGCTTGATGCCGTAAGACAGCAACAATTGCTACTCTTGCCAATGTGCCTGCAGTTTGGGGCAGGCTCAGCAGCGAAGGCTCTTCCCTGCTCCACACGGTGTCAGCTGGGGTGACTCCATTGCGGGCGGGGGGATCTGCTTCCAGGATGGCTCTTACATGACTGAAAGCTCCGCCAGGGCTCAGGGCAACAGCCTCTGTGTCTCCGCAAGCAGACCTCTCCACGTGGTCTAGGCCTCCCCGTAGCATGGGGGCTGGGTTCCTAACATCCCCAGAGAGAGAGGCAGGGCCAGGCAGAAGCGACATCGCCTTTCAGGACCTGCGGTGCACAGCAGAAATGTCACATAGCGTAACTTCTGCCCCACACGCTTAGCTGAGGGAGTCTTAAAAGTTTGCCCAGGTGACTCCACCTTGTGATGAGGAATTGGCAAGGTTCTGGAAGAGTGTATGGGACAGGAAATGTTATAACTGCAAACATTTGTAGCAGATGCAGTCTGCCCCCTTCCGACACCCCTCAGCCCCCTTTTCCAACAGAATCACGATTCTCTAGTTCAGTGGATCCCAACAGGGGGCTGATTTTGCTTCCAGGGGACATGTGGTGATGCCTGGAGACATTTTTTATGGTCACAACTGGGGTTGAACGTTATTAGCATGGAGTGGGTAGAGGCCACGGATGCTGCTAAACACCCTATGATGTATTTGACAGTCTCTACAGCAAAGAATTATCCAGCCCCAAATGTCAACAGTCTCAACGCTGAGAAACCTTGCCTCAGATTAAGTAAGAACCACTTGATTAATTTATTTCACCCCAAACCGTACTCTGCTATCTGTGAATTATCTCTAAACACAAACTGGGTGAAAGTAGGCTCTTTGTGGCAATGTGTCTACATAGCTGTTGGATGTTCTGAAGATGCTGAGATCACAGTATTTCTGTGCTAATGTCAAATCCACTCCATTCAATTACTGTGTTGAATTACGGGTTTTTTGTCTCAGTCAGGGAAAGGCGTGGACCAATATTCTAGAATCAATGGCACACGAATGACTAGCCAAACACTGGCTATTTAACGGCAGGAGAAAATGAGGCGAAAGCCAAGCCGGGGCCTGGGAAGCCCTGTGTCCTCTTCCTGGCTGCTCACTTAGCTCTTCCTTAGACCCACGCCGAAGGTTCCGGGCACCCAACAGCAAGTCCCATTAAACATCTGGCCTCTGCTGCGGAGAGCGCGCTAGGCTCACCTTCCTCCTCGGGTTCCACACCTCTTCACACACGGCCCCTCCTGCCCATTAGCCCCTGGAGTCTGATGACCCGGTTGCAGGCTGTGTGTCAGGGCCGGTGAGGCAAAGCCCAGAGGCAGCTTCGCTGGTACGTGGGCTGCACACACCGCGGGCACTTCTCTGCGACGCTGGCCCCTAACCGCCCCCCCCCCCCACCGGTTCCCAGGCACCCCCGCTGTGTCCTCCTCTCCAGGAAGCCAGACTGACACGGGCAGAAGGTTCTGACGCAGGAGTTCATTACTGTCCACACAGCCACTGAAAACTGTGCCGTAAGTGATGGGAGCAGGGGGCAATCCCAAGCCATCGACATTAAATTCGGGATGCAGGAGGATTTCATAGGATCGTTTATGTTCTTAATTATGTTTAGCTGAGGCTAATAATTAAATTTCAGTTTCTTCCCCAGAGCAGATGCCATGTGGGTTGTGAGGCCAGTGAGCATATATGGAAAATAGAATCACGAAGACAGGAAATATTTTAATCTATTTACCACAGATAATCCACCAAGTTGCTAATAATCAGGCTACAAAGAGCTGGCATTGCCTGTAAACAAATGAGCAAGTGCTCCAAGAATGTTACAGTCCCTCCAGTCAGAAACCCTCGAGGGCGTGTAGGAAGCAGAGCCACTTCGAGTGAAGCAGTTTTGTGTAATGGTGAAGCACTGAGTTCTTTCTTTCACTAACTGCTTGACTTAAGACCAGTTTCTGATACTTCTGAGCCAGTTTCCTGGGATGAGATTTTTACCACCAGCACCATCCCCTCACCCCCACCCCCTGCCCTGCACTATAACACCATTAGATTCCAAATAAATGGCAAAAACAAACACACAAAAAACCTCAAAACCCCAAACTTTTTAGTTCATTATTTCATTCCCAAGGAAGTTAAGAAAAAATCCCCAGTGCCAAATAATAATAACGATAAAAGGGGCCATCGGCAGAAACCAAGGGGTGAGCACAGTTGAAATCAAGACGGCTAGGGACTTCCCTGGTGGCGCAGTGGGTAAGACTCCACGCTCCCAGTGCAGGGGGCCGGGGTTCAATCCCTGGTCAGGGAACTAGATCCCACAGGCATGCCGCAACTAAGAGTTCGCATGCCACTGCTAAGGAGGCTGCCGGCCGCAACTAAGGAGCCCACATGCCGCAACTAAGGAGCCAACGCAACCAAATAAATAATAAAATAAATAAAATTTGAAAAAAGAAAGCCCGGCTGACCTGTTGTGGAGGTGCTGAGGCCCCGGGCTGGGCTCCCAAGCGGGTGGGAGCAGGCAGGCCTGGCAACTTTGGAAGTGAGCCCAAAGGGGCTGCAGCCTTGGTGAGAGGTGGGCCAGCAAATAAGCGTCAGCAAAGGGGGTTTAGCAGAAACACAATTTGTCTCCACAAAGGTTCTAGGTGGAAAAGAGATTAATAAGGATAATAACAATAACGATGATAATCTCCCCTGACAGTTAAAAACATACTTTCACTTGGGCCCGGAATGAGGTTGAAAACTAAAAATCCAAAAATATGGCCTAATAAGTTAGAAAAATAACCCAACAAAGTAAATCCAAAGATATAGATGATATATACACACACACACACAGGCATTCTTAATGTCCGTGGGAAGTTAGAAGGCGTCCCTTTAAAGCAAGAACAGTACAGGCTATGGAGTCAAAAGCATCTGGATTCAGATTCTAAATCTGCTATTTGCCACCTGTGTGACTTCAGGCAAGCTAAAAAAAAAATCAAACAAACAAAAAGCTTCTCTGTCCTTTAGTTTCATCACCTGTAAAATGGAGCAGTGATACTATCTACCTCATGGGTTATTTTGAGGATTACATAAATGAGTATATCTAAAACACTCAGCACCGACATAGCAAATCCTATACGTGTTCACTACTAATGTTCCCATTACTGCTTCTCCACATGGCACCAGGGACCTAGACAGCATCTTAGGACAAGAAAAGGGGCACGATCATTCACATGGGATACGGCTGTTTTCCCAGATCGTTCAAAAGTATCTTGTGAAAATGTATTAGAATCAGAATTAATTTAAATGTACTTATTATTATAGGATTAATATAAACGTATTGGCATTAATAAGAGGGTTTCGTATAGTGGCTAGCTATAAGAGCGTTACACAGAAGGCATTGACAAGTTAGAAAATTCAATCCAGCAATGTACATTAAAAATATTATCTCATGACCAAGTCCAGTCTAACTCAGAAATGCAGTTTTACTGGGGCAATGATTTTACCTGTAGAATTATACTTATGTTTATAAGGTGTCAAGCTTTGGAAAATATGTCTTAGATAATTGTGGGAGTTCATTAAACATGGCACAGAGTTAGTGATGGTACCTAATTGTACTTATTATTAATCACCCCAAAATGGAATTAGCTCAGCCGATTCCTTGCTTTTCCTTCCCTTCTACCATTACACTGAAATAGCATATTTTATGCAGCAACATAAAAAGGGATGAATTATGTAAATGTGCTTCATACACTTTCAAAGTCTAAGACTCATGGTTGCTCCTCAGGACTGAACCACAAGGGAACCCCGCCTCATCAGGTTAGACTTCCTAACTTCTCAAGGGTCATGCCACACCATAAATTAGCTTATTCACCTAACTATAAGACTATCAATGTATTTCTAGAATCATATTGAAACGGAGCAGGGACCGCACTTTCGGTAACAATATCCCAAGACATATTAAAGATCATATTCTTCAGAATTTAAAAATGAAATAAAATAAAAGAGGATCATTCACAGACCAATGATAGTGTCTCACGAACTAAGGTCTGCGATTAATCCACATTAGTACTGTAAAAACAAAGACAGACCTAGAGTCTGTCATACAGAGTGAAGTAAGTCAGAAAGAGAAAAACATATACCGTATGCTAACACATATATACGGAATCTAAAAAAAAAAAAAAAGGTTCTGAAGAACCTAGGGGCAGGACAGGAATAAAGACGTAGACGTAGAGAGTGGACCTGGGGACACGGGGAGGGGGAAGGGTAAGCTGGGACGAGGTGAGAGAGTGGCATGGACATATATACACTACCAAACGTAAGGTAGATAGCTAGTGGGAAGCAGCCACATAGCACAGGGAGATCAGCTCGGTGCTTTGTGACCACCTAGAGGGGTGGTATAGGGAGGGTGGGAGGGAGACGCAAGAGGGAGGATATATGGGGATATATGTATACGTATAGCTGATTCACTTTGTTATAAAGCAGAAACTAACACACCATTGTAAAGCAATTATACTCCTATAAAGATGTTAAAAAAAGAAGACATTTTAGTGAGGCCATAAGAAAAAACTAAAACCACAGAAATAATAACCAGAAAAACCACCTTATAATAGTTTATTTTAACCAAAATTACACTGATAAACTATATCTACCAAACTCCTAGGTAAACACCTCTGCTGTATAACGTAACTTCACTATATTCGGTAACACTTATATTGATTACATGGCTAATATTATTAACAAAGGAATTTCAACACTCCCATCCTTAATTAGAATCTTCAGTTTAAAACTATTAGCCTCTATTATTCATATATGCCCTGCCGAGTTCTGGAATTAATGGATAATTTTCCACTTAGAATGTCATTTCAAGCTCTATTACTTAAGGGCTTATTGTAAGACACAGACCTTTTGAGACCCCTTAAAGTTACTTACTAAGTGATTCCAGAACATTAATAAAATTCTGTCCATATTAACACATGCACAGCCTTTTCTCTATAAATAACTAAAAAACATAAAGTAAAATCTAAGCTGAAATGCAATTTCTAACATCAATAAATGCAAATGCTAATCATCAGCCTGGACAGGATGCTTGCATCTCAGCAACCATCCTCGTCGGTACGGGACTTTATGAATATAATAATGCTAGCATTAAATCTAGCCTGGTTTCAAATTCCCACACACAGTACAAACATTGTGGAAAACATAGATGTTTGTTGACTTGACATGCATATTAGGAATCCGTACTTACCTCACTCAGATCAGCTTTAAAGTGCAAACATATTAAAAACACAGTTGCAAGTTGATTTTAAGAGGATCTAATAGCAAAAGCTAATCTCAAAGGACTTAAAAATAAAACTGAGAAACCAATATGCAAAGTTAGTGGCTAACAAAAAGTATATTAATAGAAATTAATCCTTTGAAAAATAATTATTTCCCCCATACATTTAAGTTATTGAAGGGAAAAAGCTTTTGTGGCTGAAGTTACTTATGCTCGTTTCTTTATAAATAAAGCTATAATTTAATACCTGTTTCTAGATTCATTTTAAGTATTTTTAATCAATAGTTTAAACTCAATACGAATATATTAAAAATTGTACAAGGCAGGTAATCTTAAAACAGAAATAAATTATTTCAGATAATTAAAAAGACAAAGCGTGGCAATAACACTCACCATTTGCTTCCTCTTGTATTTTAGCTTGATGATTTATTTGCATTTCTGAAAAAATAAAAGCAAAGTGCAGTTAATGATAGATCTGTCTGATGACATTATAAGTGGGAGAAAAAAAAAGTGTGACTTTAACTCTTAAATGGGAGCAAATCCTTGGGTTGCTTTTTAACTTACAGGCAGGAGGGCATTTGCATTGCCAAGACACACTTTACACATGCTTCTATTTTCACCATGAGGAATAGCTGGAAATCTGATGTGAAGGGTAAGCTACCTAAGGGGACATCCTGGGGGCACCTGGGGATGTCCCAGCTGTCAGTTGTACCAAAATCATGTTGTACTTTCTTCTATTGAAGCTGTCATTAATCCTCACCTTGTAGATAAAGTTCGATTTCTGAATGAATTATGCCCTGAGACATAAAGGGAAGCCGTCTGAGGAAAAGGAAAAAAAAGAGAGAGAGAGAGAAGAAAACAGGAGAGAAAATCAATTTTTGTTTTTCTCTATTTTTACAATAAGTTTGATTCTGCATTAATTTTGAAAGTTAAAAGGTAATTATAAGAGTATCTTTTTAGAAAGTCAAACACAATCCAATCTACTGTGTACTCATCACTGTGGGAAAATGATACCGTAACTGTGGCTTGAAGAATGAAACGTCTGAACTGCTAGACCTGCGGACCGACCATCTGCCTCTCAGTCCTCACGCACTAACACTGATAAATGCAGCCGGGCCCCCAGCGGGTCGCTGTTCATGACGGGGCTGTGACGAGGCCAAGGGCAGGCCTGAGACTCTGAGCCTGACCCCGGGCTCGGGCGGAGAGTGGCCACCCCTTGGTCTCAAGGAATCTGGCACAGAAAGGTAGGTGACACCATTTTAGTACATCCTGAGTGGCGACTCTATCTTGCTCTCACATAGCTTCCTTTAGTAGCTCTTCCTTGGCATCTCCAAAAAGAATCACATTACCTTAAAATTCAGGGCAAATATTCCCACTTTGGGAAATGTGCTTTCGGGGAGTAACAGCACATCCTGGCAGCTTCCCTCTAAACAAACCAACTTCCACGTTAGAAGCAACTTGTGCAGAAGAAGGCTGAGCTCAGAAAACCCAGCTTCAGTACTTCCTGGCCTTGTAATGTTACCCTCTGGAAGCTCAGTCTCCTTGACTAGATTACCTGCCTCAGAGCTGTGATGAAGCTGAAAGGCACAGCCTTGTGGAAACACTGCCTGTCCTACTAAGTGGTATCTGAATGTTACCATTATCCCACGGTAACCACAGTTACGGTTATCCCACACGCCTTCCATCCATCCACCCAGGCAACAGACGTTCAGGAAGAGCCTTGTGTGTGCCAGGCACTCTGCTAAGTGCTGAAGATGCAAGAACAAGAGACAAGCTCAGTATAAGAGGAGAGATGAACGTGCAAAGGTGTGGCTGTGCAGAGCGTCGTACGTGATGTAAGAAATGCTTCCAGGTGTTATAGGCGCAGGAAAGGGGACTGGCCACCTCCGAATGCCCAGAGTGGGGAAGAACAGGCACATTTCAACGAAGAGGTGCCGATGCAGCTGGAATCTGGACGGTGAACAGGTGCTTGACAGGAAGCCAGAGGTCAGGAGGGTGCGGCAGGGAGGGGGAGCACAGGTGAAGGCACGGAGAGCAGATGCTGCAGGGCCGAGGCACAGAAGGCTGCTGGCAAGACAAGGTGGGGGTGCAGTGGGGCAGTTGGGGGGCCACGGGGGTCACTGGAGGGGGGCGAGAACGCCAAGGAGTTCAGAGGCCGAGCTGTGGCACTAATTCCACCACACTGGCCTGGAAATCACTGGAGGATGCTAACAGGTGGGGTTGACAGGAGACCTGTGAGCTCACACGTTCCACTAAGCTGTCAGGACCGCTCTTCCCTGCACCCTTCAAAGGCAAAGAGAGACCTCATTTCCTCTGACGGCTCAGCTCACAGTGTCCCTTCTCTCCCCCCTCTAGAATCTAATAACATAGCATTATTTTATGCATTGACTTAGCCCCTAATTATGCCATCTTGCTTTGTTTGGGTTTATGCACCCATCTTTGCAGCCAGACGACTGGCTGCATAGCTTCCTTCACAGGCCAGGACAAAGGAGGTCACCTTTTTGTGTGTAAGAACATAGGCTCGGGAATGGCGTGGAGTCAGACTGCCCGGCCCACGTTCTTAACCTCTCTAAGCCTCAAGTTTCCTCATTTGTAAAGTATAGGTAATAATCATACCTACAGCATAAGGATGCAGGATTAAACATACATATTTAAATTTCTCATATGACACCTGCTATCTGACATGTGATAGATGGTCAAGAAATACCATTTCTATTATATTCTCTCATTGCCAAACACAGTACCTTGTACGTAGTTGGTGTCACAGCAAATGTAATTCAGGCGACTGTCATCCCCCATCCCCCATCCCCTTTTTAGATGTTCCAGAAAGAAGTAAGCCTTGGAGAGCAAGGTTTGTACCAGAGGACCTGCCTTCCATCCTAGCCGACTGGAGATTAGGTAATCAGATGTTCTCTCTTAATATTTTGACCTAAAAGATACAGCAACTGTGATCCGAGAATGCTGCCCAAGGAGGCTTCATGGTACTGGTACTGGTAAGGCCAGCTGGTACTCTGGAACCCGAGCCCGCTGCAAGCCAAAGAGATGGGTGAGAAGAACCTTCCAGAAGAAGCTGATCTCCAGAGAGAAGAATGGAGATTTTCAACGAAGAGACACTTTGAAAATTCAGAGAGTGACGGGCTGACTGGTGACTTTCTAGTTTACAAAGTTGAGCTTTATTTCTTTTAATTTATTTATTTATTTTTGGCTGTGTTGGGTCTTCGTTGCTGTGCATGGGCTTTCTCTAGTTGAGGCGAGCAGGGGCTACTCTTCATTGAGGTGCACGGGCTTCTCATTTCAGTGGCTTCTCTTGTTGCAGAGAACGGGCTCTAGAGCGCAGGCTCAGTAGTTGTGGTGCGCGGGCTTAGCTGCTCCACGGCATATGGGATCTTCCTGGGCGAGGGATTCAACCTGTGTCCCCTGCATTGGCAGGCAGGTTCTTAACCACTGTGCCACCAGGGAAACCCTGAGCTTTATTTCTTAAGGCTGGATTCCATGACAGTCACGTTCAAAATTGCCATTTCTAAACTTAGCTTTAATGAATTTCTCATCCTTGCAACCAAACCAGGGTTTATTGACTGACCAATTAACATTTAAAAAATCATACTCTAGTCTTGTCTTTTGTTCAGTCTACCTATGGAATGTCTCTTCTCTGATTTCTCTTCTTTCAGAAACTACTGGACTAAAGCAATGCTCTGGCCCTGAAAGCCACAGAGACCTCTGAGCACTAGATATCTACTAAAAATAACTCCCTCTAGATGGCTCCAGGATTAGATTCTTACACACGTGAAATCATCAAAACTGTTAACTCTTAATTCCCTTCAGTGGCCATCATTTCTATGGGATTTTTTAAAAAATTAGTTTTACATTGCCATCAGATGTTTCCTCATGGACCATTTCTAATAGAACAGGATAGATTTTAGCTACTTTCGATGAGAGTCATTTGTAGGGCACGCGTAGTTTCTTCTGCATGTGCCTCTATCTACCTGCCTACGCACGTGTCTGCGCCCATCCTTCAATTTCTACCCCATCACGTGCTGCAAAAGAAGCTGAGTGACCTAGCCAAGGCCAGTGGTCGAGGGCTGTGAACCACATTTTACATCAGGATGTGAACATCCCCCCAAAGCCAGTGAACAGGTGGGAGTATGAGAGCAGTGAGCCTGGAGGGAGGCGTGGTGATATTAAAGGAATGGAATCAAAACGCCAACAGCAGGAGCTCGCGTGCCCGAGAACGCCGTACACATTATGCAGCCACAGCAAAAGCTCACCTCAATACCCCCAGGTCACCAGGGAGTTCCCTTTCACTGGGACAGCTGGGAAACACAAATACAGAAACGAACAAAACTTCTCTAGTCTTTCATGATTAAAGTAGACAGCCATGGAATGTGTTTGTGTGATGTGGCCCTAAGACACGTGGGTTGTTTTCGGTGGAGAGGGGGTATAAGAAGGTGGTAGGGATTAGATTTTGTCTGAGATACGTTTCAGATATGGCAACCACTCACTCACCCTGCAAACAGCAGGAGAAACCTAAATGCTTGTAAGAAGGCTCTGTGTCTCCACCCCCATCCCAAAAATGAGCAAGACGCAGCCCTGCACCTCATTCTGTCAGCTTCCACCACCACCACTTGTCACTTTTGTACCAAGGAATGGCTCAAACTGACAAAGAAGAGCACAGAAGCCTGCAGCAGCACAAATAACATGCCCAGAATAGCAAGAAATGATTAAAGTGGCCTCTGTCAGGAGAAAAAATCAGTGAAGTTACATGACTGCTCGCTGTCTCATGATAATTTTTATTATTCTCTCTTCCCTATAAACATAGTGTTTTATATTTCTGTACTTTATCAAAATTTCAACATCCTTTCTTATCTATGTAATTTATCATTTCCCCCCCTTTCCCAGAAAGGGAAAATTTGTACATGGGCTGAAGTATTTTGAAAGTAAACAAATATATAAACTTCAGTTTTTCCAGACTGAGATATCTTGAAGTAGCTCTAACAAAGTGTGTTTTGCCTAAATATCTATACCAGTGGCACAACAGACTTCTTAATTGCTGTGCTAATTCCAAGAGTCACTCTTTGGTACTGTATTAATACTTACAAATGAATATTCAGTGATAATTTTGTCTACACCTCTTAGTGAGATTAAGACGTATTTAAACTAAATTTTAGATTCCATGTTCTAATTTCCAATCCCTTCTTTCATGTGATTTCCCTTAGGGTTTAAGGTGTCTTCAAGAACACACGCCCTTCGGTTCCGTTGAACATGCAATTTTAACCTGTTCTATTCCAGGGAACGTGGTGGGGCTGTAAGTAAAAACGGGGAGCAACGGACCTGACCTTGAGGAAAGTCTTCCGCGAGTTGGAAGAGGCAGGCTAGACAGAAACACAGAAATAGGAATAGGAAGCACCGGGTTAGGGTTATGTGCTTTGGGAAAAGCTTACCGGGAAGCGGCACTTGGCCCAACCAGAGGCTGCAGGGAAGGCTCCAGGCAGAAGGGACATCCCTTTTGGTAATTCACAGTAAATTCACCGTGAGGGCGCGCTAGGCTCCGGGCACCGGGGCCGAGCAGCAGCGGGGCGAGCGCAGGTTGGGAGAAGGGCACTGGGACCGCCCGGGAGCACAGAGGAACCGAGTCTGCGGCCTCTTGGCCTGGCAGCGACCCCAGGGTGTGGCCGAGGCCGCCTCCAGGACAGAGAGGGATCCCGAGGGGGCCGGGGGGAGGCCGTCCTACCCGCCTCCGCTCGAACGCTTGCCTCGCCGGCCTGCGGGCAGGTGAGTCCTCTTAATGGCTAATGGCGCAACAGACCCTCTTTCCAACATTAGTAAGAAGGCACTGAGGGGGCGTGGCCTGGAGCGGGCGGGGCGGGGGGGGTGGTGGTGGCATTCACCTTCGGAAAGCATCCAGGACTTGCTGGTGGTCTATGCCGTCCATAGAGGACACCTTCTTAAGTCTTCTTTCCTTCCATTTTTACACAAAGGAAATGATCTCAACCTTCCTCAACAACAACAACAAAAAGCCTCCTGACCAGCAGTGAGGCTAGAACACTTTCCACGTGTTGGCTGCAACCTCAGCCCCGGGGACAACTGTGCAGCTGCCCGGCCTCCCTCCTTAGGGCAAAACGCCTTGGGGTCACCCCACGTATCTGACCATGAATCTGACCATGATTTGGTCTTGTGAAGACAAAGCTGGTCGTTCTGCTGTGCCCTGACAAGTCCAGCCAGGCAGCTGTTTTAGGTATCATTTACCTGTATTTAACTTTTCAGTTCCTTTATCCATAAGTCTCCTCCCATTTAGAGCTGCCCACAGTAGGCCCTTATTTCAGATAACCTGCTCGCACCCACTCACGTCAATGCCGCTTCCCAGACCAGTCGGGAGGAATGGAAGGCGACGCTGGGAAGCTGCCTCATCCTGAAGCTGAAGAACTTTGCTACTAACTGTGTGCGAATCTAGACTCTTCTAGGTCAAGTGGGTTAATGAATATATTCATAAATGAGACTGTTGCTATTTAAAGGTAGATACTAACTTCTTTTAAATGATTTCATTAAAGGTCTACACACACACACACACATACACAGGCACGAGTACACAATAGCACAAGTTTGATGACAAACAGAAAAGTCTAGAGATACCTAATTCAATGCTAATGAACTTGCAGTGGGTAATACACTGGGGGGTCCACTCAAACAGTGCACTGGGTTAAACAGTGCCCGCCAGATTCACGTGCGCTCAGAATCTCAGAACGCGGCCACATGTGGAAACGGCTCTTTGTAGATGTAACTGATTCAGATGAGATCAGACTGGAGCAGGGTCAGCCCTCAGCTCTGGGTCCTCCTCAGAATAGGAGGAGAGGCTGTGGCGACAGAGGCAGAGGCTGGAGCGAGGCAGCTGCAAGCCCAGGAGCACCAAGGACTGCGGGCCGCACCCAACCAGCAGCGGCGCTAGAAGGGAGCACCCCAGAGACTTCAGGGCCCGGCCTACCTGGATTTCAGCCTCCTGGCCTCCAGAACGGTCAGAGGACACAGTTCTGCTGCTTTAAGCCGCCAAGTGTATAGTGTTTTGTTACCGCATTCATAGCGACTAATACGAAGAGTAAATAAGAATATTTACTTCAGTTCATAGTCAGTTGAATGTCTGCCCCATGCAAATGCAAATTTTGCTTGCTCCAAACCTCAAATAGCTAACTCTTATGTGTAAGTGGTAGAAATTCAGTGCCGTATACTCTAGTTTTGCAGAAAAGGCAGAAAAATAAAATCTTCAGGTACAGAAATAAAGCCATAGGACGTGGGTGTTCAATTGAAGAGGAGATGCGAACCCTCGCAGGAGGCGTCTACGGTGCACAAGTGTCCTCGCCCAGTCGCCGGGCCTTGTATTTCAGCCAAGCCTCTTCCCCCCTTAAGTTAGGAAAGGAACGAAACGTTGGTGGGCTTTCTCTCTGCCTCAGTTCAGCTGTGCTGTACATTCTTGTCTGTGCGGAAGCTTCCGGGAGCACGACTGAGATTGCCTTTCCCTTCCCCCGCTGATGTGCGCCTCTGCTGCCAGCGCCCCAGATCTCATTCCCACAACGAGCGCACCCTGCAGCCCAGCTTGGCCCCTCCGCCCCCCGCCGCCCGAGGTGTGACAGGAGGCAGGTGGTCCAGGTCCCGCCCCAGCGCCCGTCTCCTCAGCCGTCGGCGCAGCCTTCTAGGCTGGCACCTGCCTCCGGGGAAGCTGTCCTGGACCTTTCTCGCGCAGAGAGAAGGCTCTGGGGGCACAGAGGCAACCGCGAGCGGGTCCGGTCAGTCCGCTGCTGTTGTAGAAGGGGTCGGCTCAGCCTGAGAGCTATCCCTGGTGCCGCTGCTCTTCTGCTTCTCTAAGCAAGTGGGACCTGCCTTGTCTCCGCGTCTGCAGGTGGGGCGGAAGGGGGGCTGCAGCTCACCCTCTTCATCAGGTGCTGTGTGAATGGGCACCGGCTGCCGTTTCTCGGGACCTACCGCGACGGGCAGAACATCAGAGCAGCATTTGTTACGCCAGGACAGTGCGTACCTGTTATATGACATTTGGTCGCTTAACGTATTTTATAATTAAAATTGTTTCAGCTACAACCCATTGAAACTAAGTTAAGCTATTACTTCCGTGTCTTACTTCTAGTCGAGGCCATGCTGGCACAGTACAGACATGCGCTGAGGGGATGCAGGAGGGGACGGGAGCGGGAGGGGCCGGCGGTGGTGCGGGCACGGCCGTGTGAGGAACGGATCCAAACTATCTTTGGGAGATTTCACGTTGGAAAGAAATCAGCTGCAACGCGGATGGCCCTAGGGATTATCACGCGAAGTGAAGTAAACCAGAGAAAGACAAATAGCACATGGTATCGCTCACATGTGGAATCTAAAAAAGTGATACAGATGAACTTACACACAAAAGAGAAACAGACTCACAGACATAGAAAGCAAACTCATAGTTACCAAAGGGGAGAGGGGGGAGGAGGGATAAATTAGGGGTTTGGAATTAAATTATACACACTGCTATATATAAAATAGATAACCAATAAGGACCTACTGTATAGCACAGGGAACTCTACTCAATAAATTGTAATAATCTATAATGGAAGAGAATGTTAAAAAAGAATATATATATTTATATATATGTATAACTGAATCACTTTCTGTAAGCCTGAAACTAACACAACATTGTAAATCAACTGTATTTCAATAAAAAATAAAAACAAATATAAAACTAAATAAATCAGCTGAGTTAATGTGATAACGTTTGTCAGAACCTAAGAACCTGAAAAGAAAACCCTAGATGAATCACTCCCTAGCTCCTCTGCCGTGGGGAATAAATGCAGCTGCCCCCAGCCCCCAGGAGGCCCGGTGCTGGGGTGGGAGTGGGCGGGGCTGTGATGCTGAAGCCTCTTCCGCGCACTTGCCACTCAGCAGCCGGGGGCGTCTGCGCTGAGCTCTGAGTAAGCACGGGAGGAGAGAGACACTGTTGCTAATCGGGCCAATTCGCTCATGCGAGCGGGCGGACTCTGAGTGGGAACTAAAGGGTGGGCGGGGTCAGGACACTCAGAGCAGAGCAAGGAAGGGCGACCTGGGCGAAGAATAGCGCGCTCCGCGGGACAGAAGCGAAGAGGTGAAGTCACGTGGTCTGACTTCACTGAGATCCTGCAAGAGGACAATTACAGCAACAGACTGGAGGGGAAAGCAATGGAGTCAGTTGGTATAAAGCCTTGAATGGAAAGATCATGAGGTTTGGTTTTGGTTTTGGTAGGCAATGGGGATTAATACAGATTTTTGAACAGGAGGATGATGTAATTAAAACACTGCTTTAGGAACAGGATCTCCCCCCCACGCTTTTTCTTGTAAAAATTTAGGGCAAAACTATACAATATAATGCTAGAGAATGAAAGTCATAATAGAGCAAAGGAAGAATGAAAGAGGAAAAGACAAGCTTGAGTCCGAATGAAGATCAGCAAGATAAGCACCAGAGTACAGTCGGCGTGGAGGCCGTCAGCGGGGTCGAGGGGCGCAGAAAGAGCCGGGACGATCAGAGGACGGCTCAGACCCAGGCTGAGACACAAGGACGCTGATTAGGGTGGAGGAAGTGGCAACGGAGGAAGCGGGATGAATTCAGCGGGGACTCTGAGAAAGCGACCGAACGCCGGCCAGGCGAGGAACAGGCGGGCGAGCCTGCCCTGGCCTGGTTCCCACTGCGCCATTCGCTGCTCCATTGACTGCAGCCCCGCCAATCACCTCTGTGTTTGTAGTTTTTGGTGGTATATGGTGAGTATTTTTAGTTGAACTGACTCATTGTTTTTTACCCGCTTTTTGCTTAGTAATTAAAGTCGTAGTGGCTTTGGCATCTCCAAATCTGCCCCCTTGAATTTTCCAGTGCCCCTGTCTGTGCCTCATTTCCTGGTTGATTATCTATTTGGAAAGATAATCTGTCTTTATCTGGAAAGATAAGGCTGTCCCCAACACTGAGGGTCCACAATTTCAGAATAGAGCTCCAGGATTCTCACTCCATGTCCACAGTAGATTGGGTTTTCATGGAGAAACCTGTCCTGTCTTGGGTCTGGGTCCCCTCCTGGCCCCGGCCAGCTGAAGCTGGGTTTTCTTGAGAAAGGAAGGGATCTAGAGAGCAAAGCTTAACCTCAAGGCTGTAGGGTCAGATCAGAAATGGAGGGAGGTGCTTGCGGTCTGTTCCTTATGAGGCCTGCGGGAAAGCCCGAGTTATCTAGGTTTCCATCTTTGTCTTTCTCACGTTCTGAGAGTTCCCTCTAAAAGTCTCCTTGCTTAATTCGATATGAAATTGTTAGAACGTTACCATTTTAGTAACGTAAAGGGACCAATATTTAAACAGATATTCTCATGTTGTAGGCAGTAATTTCCAGTGTGAAACTTTTGTCCTTTTGTGACTTAGAGCGAGTTGAAATAATAAGAAATTACAAGATAAGATTTCCTTACGATGCTTAGCAATAGATTATTTACTGAAACACTCGATGAGTGATGCGTGATGTGGAATACTGAGGAAACGACACAAATCCATGCACCTAAACACACAAACGCACTCACACACACTGCAGTTCCATCTTCTGAGGCGGCACGGGGACAGCACTACGTTTCACAGGAGAAGGTGGACGCGGACGCAGCCCTGGCTCCCTGGCCACCACCAACTTGCAGCACCAGCCCTGAGACTTGTCACTGGCCTCACAGCGCCACAGCGCCTTCTGCAGTTTCCCAGGCGACACTGCTTCCACTTGAAATGTATCCACCCGCTGCCGGAGGCAGAGAAAACCCCACAGAGATAGCGTGAGTCCAGCACAAGACGAATGGGGGCAATAATAACAGCCCGAGGGGTGCCGAGAGCAGCACAATACTTCGGCAGAGATGCTACTACAGTTAGCATCCAACGGGGTAGTAAGGAAAGAAAAATAAGCAAACTACTTTTTTATCTATTAAAGATGTATTTCTAGCTATGCTTTTTTCTCTCCTGGAGTTTTATTTCCTCCACTGTGGTCGTGTCCAGTGTAACCAAGAAACAAACCCTAACACAAAGGCCTCCAGTTTGGCGCTCTTCTCTTGCTTAGATTCCTGCCCCCGGGACGCAGTTTGCTAGATGATCAGGCTGGCGACCGACCGTGGGGGCCTGACAGCACACTTACTTTCCATGAATGCTGATTCTCTTTGAGGCACGGAGGAACAAATTCCTTTCTCTCCCTCCCTCCCCTCTTTCCTTCCTTCCTTCCTTCTCTCCCTCCTTTCTCTCCCCAATAAACCTTCTCGAACACCTTCTTCTGTAAATAATGTGAAGCACATCGTCGGGTTTGTTGTGAAAGAGCATCTTGGGACCTTCATTTTATCATGTCAAAAACTCACTGAGGTTTCCAGAGACGCAGGACCTAACGTAGGTGCTACGCTGGTTGGAAGAGAAAGAACTCACACGTCACTTCCTCACAGACTCCTGCTGAGAACAGACCACCTGAAGATCATCTGAGGAAAGGGTCCGGAATTTAATTAAGTCTGCGACGTTCCCAGAAGTGACAGTTGTATATTAACTACGGTTTCACTACTTTGCGGTAGAAGTGCAAATCCAGCATCACTTTTCTGTGGCACAGGCTGTCTAAGCAGCTGCCTGCACGGGCACTAGAGTACGTTTCAATTTCATATTTGAAGACACACTACCTGGCATCAGCTGTTGGTTCCGTGTTGTTGACGGAAATCTTCTCCTGTTTAGGCCAAACCCAAACCATCACTAGTCCTGTGATATTTTGGTCACCACATTGTGACTGTGTGTGTTCCTGGTGTCCCTGCACAGTCCCGCTGTCACTCTCCTGCACCCCCAGTGTGCTTCAAAAGGGACATTTCCTGATACACGTCACCTGTGGTGGTAGATACGACTGGGCCCCAGCCTCGTCCTTGGGGCCATTTGTGGGTCCATAGTGCAGGCGTGCTGACAGCTCTCCATCTCACACCCTACAGCTCACGGCTTCTTCTCCTGAGGGTTTCGCCGGTGGGGCAGTGTTGAGGGGTGTCCACAGGGTTTCTCTGAAATTCTCTAGCAAGGAGTCCCAGTAGCCACAGCTCAGTACTGTCTCTTCTCGGGCTTTTCTCCATTCTCTTCAGGTCACACTGGGATCCCCTCCCAGATCAACTACCCTGGTCTTCACGCTCTGCTTCGAAGCAAATCTGAATGAGGATACCTCAAGGTCAAGAAAGATTGCCTGAACCAGCTCTCCTGTTTCCTCTTTTTTCTTCAAGTATCTTTAGTTTTGAAGACAGAACTAAACTAGGTCTATTATGTGTGTGGCTGCCTGTTGACTACACAGCTGTACACTTTGCAGAGAAAATGACAACAACCAGCCCAAGGCCCTAAGGACATGGACGGAAAGGGCTACAGGGTCACCTCTGAGGGGCAAATAGGGAGGACATGAGCAGAAGAGATAAACCCATGGAGAGACATTAGGACAGTGCTGGCCCTTCGGTTTAGAAAAATGAATAGCCTTTTCCTTATGTGTTCCTGCCTGACGTCACAAATGATCAAAATGGGAAGGATGTGGCTAAGGATGTGAGCTGTGGTTCGTGTGGAATCATCCTGGCAATTAACTACAAGATCGTTGCCACAGTTTCTTGCAGCAGAACTCTTGAAACCATTTGGCATTTCCATTACATTCCATCCATTGAGGAAGATAATAGAGAACTCTAAAATGAACTAGGGAAGAAAAGCAGTTACATCTCTGACTCTAAACTATAGAACATGCCACTAAACCTACACTGTTTACTCTTTTTATACACTGGATTGTTTTCAATCTATAATACACCCTTCCCACTCTCTGGGAGGTGCTGTACACGATGATGAACTGAAGACGATTCACCATGCAGACGTTTCACTTGCAAAACCTTAGTTGGTAATCCCACACCATGCCGCGCGGGCCGAGCCACCAGCAGGCGGCCAGGAGAGACGGCGCCTTCACCAACCACCACCAAGTGGGAGGGTCAAAGCGCCTGGGAATGAAAGCCAGGATAGCTTCACCGATCACTTGGTGTAATATTAATAATAATATCATGGCATCTAAAACTTTGTTTCTGCTCAAAATTAATAATTCACTTGTAACAGCAAAAATGAGGCATAATTTTGTTGTTTTCCCTCACTGTGATGAAAGCTGTGTTACCTGCAGTGACAAATAAAAGCTTTAGGTGAGCTTTAAGAGCTCTGATGTTTCAAAATATTTCATAAACTACAAGTACAAAACAGTGTGAAAAACAGCACTCTCAGACTGGTTCGGGAGTCTTCTTGCTTAAAAATGTACTCATGCTGTAGATAATCCCTATTCTTAATCTCAGACCCCAAATTGTACTTTTTTTTTCTATACACAACAAAATAACATTAAAAATTAACTGGGTTGATTATATACATCACTGCAACTCCTCAAACATCAACTATATAGAAAGACTCATATGTGTATATAAAGGACAAAAGGGAATATGAAGGGCTTTAAGGTGTGAGAATAATGTATTTGGCTCCGTTCAAGATGTCTTAAAGAAAGGGTGCTGCGTTATTCTGAGAAATATCCTATAATGGCCCTTCTATGACTTGACCTTTTAGAATAAGGCTTTGTACTTCCCAGTCCTGACAGGGTATGTTCACATATATTTTTCCCTGATATAATCTCATTTTTTTCTTTTACTTACACCCTCACTAATTTTTAATGTCTTTTTCTTTGTTCTATTATTCATTGCTAGTATAGTGTGTCCCATTTTTCTTTCAAGAAAAACTTCTAAAACAAAGCACATTAGGAAGTCGGGTCAGGAAAACTTGTGCTAAAGATGTTCTAAAACAAAAACTTGAAGGGTGTCAAGCCCTTGTCAACTTTCAATCACGTATGGCCACCTTTGGAGAGATTGCTAAGAACGTGGGAAGGTTATCTGTGCAGACACACCTGTCCTCTTTGAAGTTTCACTGGCATGCTGGATTTGTACAGCAGTCATAGACCAGAGTCTTACCTCTGAGACACAGTGTCCCACAGAGACACAGGGATACTTCGGCCTCCGTTTCTGCTTCCTTCAGTTGCCCAGTTACGGATGTCAGCAAGGTATCTCACTACTGACAAAGCAAAGGGGAGAGAAACAAGGAAATTAATCACCTGGGAGTTCATACAGACGGAACCCAGATCCATGGGCCACGCTACAATAAAAATCATTGTATGAGAATTCCTCTAATCTGGACTTGCTGTATCTATGGAGAGATTTTTGATCTTTCAATCATTCATTTTAATTATAAATGGGCATTTTTACACTATGAGCAAATGCTCCAAAAAAGCAAATAGCTTTTTCAAAAAGACAAATGAAAGCTTTAAAAACAAAACAAAAAAAAGCTGTTCTTTTATGTATGACATAGGAGGATATTTCATGATCAGTATTTTATTGGCAAGGGTGACGTTATTACTGTAGGTGATGCTTAAAGTTTAAAATGATGTAAAGGCCTCCTCCCTGGCCCAGGCTCACATCTTCATTTCCTGTCTGTGAGGACTCAGACTAAATGCAGTTACTAACCAACAACAATTACCACCACCTATATTTCTATTCTACTTTGTTTTATGAAACACTCTTCACGTGTATTATTTAATCCTAAATTCAATCTTATATTTTCTTGGAAGAGAAACGATATATAGTCAAAGTCAACAAACACATTCTTGAGGCTAGTTGTCTGCTGGACACTGGATATAAAATACAGAATGTATTAGGATGAGAAAAGCTGAGGAAAATACTTTGAGGAATCCTAGTCTGAAATATCACACACCTTTGTTGTAAATATAAAACAAAAAAATACTTCTACTTCTATTATGTATTCAATTTGTCCGATGATTCTTAAAAAACATGAATAATAAAGGCAACTAGTCACCAACACATTTGTTGGGCACTTAAAGTGCTTATGGTGTTCTACAAGATCTGGTAATAGGGAAGGAGGTGCAAGTACTAATGCCAGTGTTGGTGCTTTCTTTCTGGAGTTGGAAAAATGAAAAGAGAGTAAGGCTTAAACATGTTCTCAGAGAACACTCCAAGCATTGTTGCAAATCAGATACGAAGTCAAAGCCTGCTTCTAAGTCTCCTTATTTCTGGTCTGTTCCTTATGATAATACTCTATTTGTTACAAGGACTATACAAAGAGGATCAAGTATGGTAATTGCAACTGACTGAGGAACTATTAAATGCACGAATTTATCTTTGGTTCAAATGAACTGGCACAACTTTTAGAACGTTTCTATGAACTTCTGGAGTCTTTCGAGATTAAACACTTGACTGGAGATGTTGTGAGAAGAGGAAGCTGGTGCTGCCTGCTATTCACTGAACTAGAAAATCCTCAGAAACAAATCTTTTTCTTACTGCATTTCAGAATTTGCTCTTTCTCTTTTGTGGTTCTTTCTAGAATCCTGAAGTGAAGAAGTAACTGAAAATGAAAAGGACCTGGAAATATTTACAAGATGCCTTAAAACTTCAAAAAATAAATAAAGAAAGCAATCTCTTACCTAGTTTAGCTCATCTCAAGGCTGCCTAGAGCTCACATCAAGTAGTACTAATTTTAAAATAATAACAGATACACGAAAACCTACATCTCATTTCAATTCAAAGGCTCAGAAGAATCAAGAAGTTTCCAGAGAGTTCCTATTCCAAGTGAGCCAATTTATCCAGGTCACATGTAGCACACGCTACAGAGACAGCCCAGACACTTGGAGAGAGTACCGGGCCAAGGGTCAGGAGGAGGGGCTCTGGCCTCGAAAGCTACTAACTCTGCATGACTCAGCCAAGCCTCCAAAGCTCTCCAGGCTTTGTCTCTTTCTCAGATTTCTTGCTTCATACGATTGTGGTTGGAAAAAAATGCTTGATATGATTTCATTCTTAAATTTATTGAGACTTGTTTTGTGGACTAACGTGTGATCTACCCTAGAGAATGTCCCATGTGCACTTGAGAGGAATGTGTATGCTGCTGATTTGGGGTAGAATGTTCTGTACACATTTATAAAGTCTATCTGAACTAATGTGTCACTTAAGGCCGACTTTTCCTTCTTGATTTTCTGCCTGGATGATTTACCCATTGATGTACGTGGAGTGTTAAAGTCCCCTACTATTACTGCACTGCTGTCAGTTTCTCCCTTCAGGTCTTAATATTTGCTTTATATATTTTGGTGCTCCTATTTTGGGTAGACATATATTTACAAGCGTTATATCTTCTCGGTGAATTGAACACTTTATTATTATATAATGCACTTCCTTGTCTTTTCTTACAATCTTCGTTTTAAAGTCTGTTTTGTCTGTTATGAATACAGGTACCTCAGCTTTCTTTTCATTTCTTTTGCGTGGACTATCTTTTTCCATCCCTTCACTTTCAGTCTGTGTGTGTCCTAATATCTGAAATGAATCTCTTGTATGCAGCATATAAATGAGTCTTGGTTTTTTACCTTTTCAGCCACTCTATGTCTTCTGATTAGAGAATTTAGTCCATTTACATTTAAAGTAATTATTGATAGGTATGTACTTATTGCCATTTTGTTAATTTGTTTCTGGCTATTTTTGTAGTTCCTCTTTGTTCCCCTCTTCTCTTTTTTGTCTTTCCTTATGGTTGGATGACTTTCTTTAGTATTATATTTAGATTCCTTTCTCATTTTCTTTTGTGTTTCTCCTATAGGTTTTTGCTTTGTGGTTACTGTGATGTTCACATATAACATCCTATGTATATAAGAGTCTATTTTAAGCTAGTTCGCAACTGAAATTTGAACTCACTTCAAAATTCTGCATTTTTACTCCCCCACTCGACATTTTATGTGACATTTTAATGTCACATTTTAATTTTATATACCCCTTACTTATTGTAGTTTTCGTTAATTTTACAACTTATGTCTTTCAACATTCATACTAGCTTTATCAGTGATTAACCCACTGTCTTTATTATATATTTACCTTTACCAGTGAGATTTTACTTTCATATGTTTTCTTGTTATTAACTAGTGTCATTTGTTTTCAGCTTAAAGATATCCCTTTAACATTTCTTATAAAGCCAGTTTAGTGGTGATGAACTCCTTTAGTTTTTGTGTCTGGAAAACTCTATCTCTCTTTCTATTCTGAATAACTTTGCCAGATAGAGTATTCTTGGTTGGAAGTTTTTCTTCCTTTCAGCACTTTGAATATATCATGTCACTCCCTTCTGGCCCAAAAAATTTCTGCTGAAATATCTGCTGATAGCCTTATGGGATTTCCCTTGTGCATAACAAGTTGTTTTTCTCTCATTGCTTTTAAGATTTTCTCACTATCTTTAACTTTTGACATTTTAATTATAGTGTATCTTGGTGTGGATCTCTTTGGGTTCATCTTATTTGGAACTCTCGGTCTTCCCGGACCTGAATGTCTGTTTCCTTCCCCAGGTTAGAGTAGTTTTCAACCACTATTTCTTCAAATAAGTATTCTGTCCCTTTTTCCCTCTTCTTCTGGGACCCCTATAATGTTAATGCTATCCTGCTTGATGTTGTCCCATACATCCAGCTATCTTCACTTCTTAAAATTCTTTTTTCTTTTTGCCTCTCTGTTTGAGTGAGTTTCATTGCTTTGTCTGCCAACTCACTGATTCATTTTTTTACCTCATCCAACCTGCTGTTGAACCCCTTTAATGCATTTTTTTAGTTCAATTATTGTATCCTTAAGCGCTGTGACTTCTGTTCGATGCTTTATGTTTTCTGTTTTTTTATTGAAGTTCTCACCATGTTCATCAATTCTTTTTCCAAGGTCAGTGAGCATGTTTTTGACAATTACTTTGAATTTTTTATTAGGTAGGTTACTGATCTCCATTTCATTAAGGTCTTCTTCTGAGTTTTTATCTTGTTCTTTCATTTAGAACATATTCGTTTCCTCATTTTGCCTGATTCTCTGTGTTTTTGTCTATGTATTAGGTGAAAGAGCCACCTTTCCAGTCTTGAAGGAGTGGCCTTGTGTAGGTGATGGACCTTATTGTTCGAGCTTGCACTAGCTCTTGGTTGTCTCTCAAACCTGTGTGATTGTCTAAGTAGCCTGGTTTATTCATGGTCCCTGTTGTTGAGGGTATGCCAAGACGTGTCAGTGTTCCAGGTGGAGTGATCTCATTTAGCACCTAGTTTTAGGTGATTGGAAGCCAAACCCTGAGGCAGCAGCTTTTAAAGTATGCAAATATATTTAGTCCTATTGGGTCACAATCATAACTCCTGCTGGCCTCCAGACCAGGAGAGCATGAAGTATCCCGTGGCTGAGTGTACAAGCTCCTTTCTGGGAGGTTTTGTCACAGTGTAGTGAGGCCTAAGGACTTAGCAAGGATGGTGTCTCCCTGCTTATGCTCCCTGAGAGCACGTCTGCAGCCTCTGGATGTGCACAGACCTGAAGCCTGTCCCTCAGGCTGAAGCTCCTGAACCAGTAAACAGGCCTCTTTCACAGGAAGAGTTGGGGGGCTGTTTCAGTCTGCTGTCTGGGCAGTGCCCTGGGAGTGGAGCCTCCCAAGAACCGTCTTTCCAGTTGTTACAATCCTGTGGAGTGCAGGAATGCAACACCCTTGGCCGCCAGGGCCAGGTAATCAAGGGCTGTCCTCCATGTGGAATGCATGTACCTGCCAGCCCCAGCAAGGCAGCTGGAGAGCACGGGGGGAGGGATACACTCCCGGCTTCAGCAAGGCAGCAGGAAAATACCTAGTCTGTGGGTGCCCATCCACTTTAGCAAAGAATCAGGAGGATGCCGTGATATGTGTGTGTGTGTGTGTGTGTTCACCAGCCCCAACCGCGAGTGGTAAGAGTGTCTGCCTGCTTCTTCGTGGCAGCAGGACAGTGCCATGGCCACTTGCCCCTGCAGGCCTCAGCAGGGCTCAGGAAGGTGCCATGTCTGCACTCTCCCGCCTATGCCAGCAGGGTAGAGGGAGAGTTCAAAAACCGTGTCCATCAGCACCATTGTCCCTGGAGAGTCCCAGTCGTCCCCTGCCCCTCCAGTAGATGCTTTAAGATTAGCAAATGAATCCCCCTCACATATAGCCTAGGTGCTTTTCAAACTGCTGCTTTTGTGCTGGGTCCTGGGCAAAAGAGATCACATGTAAGCCCTTTGAAAGGAGAACCAGCCCCGTTTGTTTCCTAAGCCAGATGTCTTGGGGGCTCATCTCTCCCGTGCAGGTCTAGGAGAAGGTCCTCTGGGAGAAGCTCCGGACTTGTGAGTCCATCCCTATCGAGGGATGCCACGCTGGGCGTAGGGTTGTTGGCTACCTGCATCTCTGCCTCTCCTACCCGGCCTGATGTGCCCTTTTATCCTTTGTTGTGGAGGAGCAGTTCAGCTAGTTTTCAGGGTTTTTTCAGAGGGGATTGTTCCTCTGAAATGCAGCTGGAGATGTGGTGTGTCTGTGAGAGGAGATGAGTTTAGGATCTTCCTGTGCCACCATCTTGGACTGCCCCTCTCCTTTGTTCAATATTCAAAGTTAATTACTATATGACAGTGTTCAGTTAGAGCCATTTTATTTGGGCTCCAAGCTATCGGTTACCTGGAATCAATTCAGTGACTTGGATTAATAATTTATATCAGTATTTTGGAAGCTAGCTAGCACAACTGTATTCATGTGTTATTACTGTGACTGAAATAGCAAGTCAGACCTCCAAAGAGGTACCTAAATTATGATCAAGGAAAACTCTCAAACTTTGAATGACATAAAAATCTACCACTAGACCCCACACTGCCAGAGCGTCACGAAATGGGGCAGGTATTCCCTCCTGAAAATCTAAATGCTAAGCAAAAGAGCATGTTTTCACCCATTTCAACTTGGGATACTAGGAATAATTCCAACAAACACGTGTCAGAAGCACTGGTTCCCCCAAACAGTAATGTCCGGTAAGTGTTCTCATTGCTCATCACAAGAAACTGTTGGCTGTAAACAGTTCATCATTATCAATGGGGGAAAAACCCTCACAGCACATATCCTAATAATGGCAGACTTTATAGATTTTCTGAGTCCACAAAAGGTAGCCTTTGATCTATATAGAACCCACCGTTCTGTTTTTGGAAACAGTATTTCCTTTTGGCTCTCAGACCACAGCATCCTCAGTATACTTCTCTACTGAAAAAACCAGAAGCCCTGACTGTTGCTTTAGCTCTGAGACAAAGTTGCCAGATGTGAGCATTACAAAAAGTCAGCATGGCTGAGAAAAAAAATACAGAGATATTAAGGTTCAAAGCCATCTTCTGTTGGGATGGGTGTGAGGAATAAAAGGGTGAGTTTCCAAAAGTATTTTTTCATGGAAACATACATTCATTTCCCCTTTAAGACAAACAACTAAATAAAATGCTTAAGGAAGAGCAGTGTCTTTATAATATGAAGTCTTCAGCATTTGTTTTAATTTTCTGAATGAATAGAAAGAATTTTAGGAATGGCTTCAGTAGAAACTAAAGTTCATCTGCTGAGCTCCCCCTGCTGATTTACAGCAGCAAAAATTAGTCGTTTTACAAGAAAATATTACCATAAAAACTCACTCCTGCTTTCTCAGAAACCTAAAATTCCTGGATTACTTTAAGAAATTTCAACCGAGTACATACATGTCCCAAAAATAGCTCACTGGAACAGCCACAAAGTACTACTTACAAGGCCTGAATTAACACATCAGAATTCAACACTGAGGTTATAACACCTCAGTCAGGTTACCCACCATTTCTGCTCAGAACTTGAGAGAATGGCAGAAATCAATTAGCTCCTTCAATAAATCTTCTGGAAGAAAGATGTAGTGAGATAGGCATTGCGTTGGATATATGACTATTAAAATTAAAACTCTGAGGAGAACTAAACCACAACCTGGTTTATAGTCGGATTAACTGTGGAATGAACTCATCGAAGACAAGAGCTGCGTCTTAGTCATGCTGGCACGCTTGAACTCCTGGCAGAACCCCTTCTACATCATGGGGGCTCCAGCACAACCTGTTGGAGTACCTGGAGTGTGAGTGCAATTATACACGCCTTTATGCGGCTGCGTTACTATTAACTTGAGCAACGAAGTCCAGAACAGAGAGATCTGTTGCTCTCTTCCTCCCACCCAGGCATATTGAAATATAAAAGGGAAATTATCTTGGTCCTGCTCTGTCCTAAAATGTAGAGCTAATTTAAGTAGGACTATGCTAGTCCTAGTTAAAAAAAAAAAAAAGCCGCGGTGGGGGGGTGGTGTCCTGGAAGAAAAGGGAAATATTGATTAAGAAAAAGATGTAGAAGATGTAAACATCACTGCATTGCTCCTCTGGGCAAGGCATAGAGATGACTAAAGCTTGTTATTGCACAGACATGAACTTCCCGTGCAGTTGTGAAATACTGAGAAAGGATATAATGGCTGGAGGGTAATTATCAACAGAAGATGTTGGTCACAGACAGATTCCTTTCTAGGAATGCAAGACGTGGTGATGGAAGGTCCTTAAGTCAATGCATTTATCCACTGACTCTACCTAAACAAGCTCAAGCAAACTGTGTCTGACAAACTCTAGGCTATTAAAGCACCGTTCAAACATGAGGAAACTACTTCAGCTTCACTTTCCCTCGTGGGGGGACAAGTCATTTTACGCTCGTAATTGTAGAATATTTCATGGTAACGCATGTGCAGCACTGATAACTGAAGCAGGCCGTCTCCGAGCAGCCTTCCTCTCCCCACGTCTCCCTGCTCTGCCCTTGTTCACACCTCCTCGTCCACAAACCTTCCCAGTTCCTCCAGGGTACACGGGTACCTCTTACTGGAAACCTACTGCGACTAGGGCCTGAACATTCAATTCAGCATTTAACTGCCCCCTGCTCTGTGCATGCTTGCTACTGGATCTTCTTTCTCCATGCAGACTGAAAGCAGAAAGCACGGTTGAATCTCATTTTGTATCACTGCAATGGCTAAGCCAGACATGTGGTGAGTCCATCATTTTCTCTTGGATATACCATCGCAACCCAATAATTCACCGCGCTGTTTCCAGGTTAAAGATGGTCCCTTAGGATCATTTTGATCACCTCTCCTAGAGCTCTCCACAGGCCTGGAGAGCTCAAAAGAGTGGATTAGACATTAGCTAGTCATTTTCCAAATCATATAAATTATAAACCCCTACATATTATTAACTATGATTGGATTCATATAAACTTGTCACATTTCCCAGTGTGGAATTGTTATATAAATGAGTCAAAGGTAACCTCTGTATACTGGCCCATAGGTTGATTATTTCTTCACTGCAGACAGAGACCCATTAGCTCAAAAACCCACTGGCAGCAAACTCAACTTTTATAACTTTAAAACAGCTCAAATGATTTTCTCCACAATAAAAAAAAAAAAAAAATAGCTCCAACAAGCAAATCTGTAGCAATTTACAGTCTGCCTGCTTTGCATACCCCACAAAAACCTCACCCAACAGCTCCTACCTTGAGAAAATAGGGCCTTGCAGTTATAAGGCCCCTATCTGCTGTCCTTTGGAGCTCGGGGACACAGAGACGCCCCACTGTGCTGCTGAGAGACGTCATCTAGACGTATAAACCCCCCTCCCCAGATCTTCCTCTCCCCGGGAGCTCCTGTGCCCTCTGCCCTTTCTGAGGAGAACAGACTCCTGCTATGAGGGACACACCCATGTGCAAACCTGGCGAGGCCTCACACAAGAAGCTCGGGTGTGCTACTGCTGCTGTTCTTGTGGTCATGTGTTTTTCCTCGATTGGCCCCCAAATACCTCAAACCTCTATAGTAATGCATGATACTCTATATTCATTTCAAGGGATGTTAATAGATTCTACCTGCAAAATATGGTCTGATGGTGCATTTAGTTTGGAAATGCCGTGAGATTTTTTTTTACTCCAGGGCATCTCAGAGCCTTAGCCATATCAACATGCATTGCAGATCTCCAAGAGAGGAATGAAAACTCAGTGTTTCACCACGGAACTATTTACTGGGAGCCTCTTGTGCGTGCAGAGGCCTGGCCAGGGTTGGAGTCCTGCCTCCCCTCAGCGCCCCTGCCCCCTGCCCAGGGATGCTTTCCCCTCCAGCTGGAGGATCACTGCACAGTGATGTTGCTGTAACCCTGAACACCCTTCTCATTCCAGGGCCCCAGAGAAAGCACAAGTCATGCTAGCAACTACAGGCCAACTTGACAAACGGGCAGGTCTTTTCTGAGATGTTCTGACTTGTCTTTCCCAGTAATTCACAAGTGCAGAATTGGTAATTTTGCTAAATTTTGCAGGTTCTATGGGTTTCGCATCTTCTTCTTAAAAGGTCACTTTTTGTCTCTGCTTTGAAACCATGCAAAGCTTCTGACTAGAAAAACGTTAAAGCCTCCATATGGTTTTCTCCCGTTCTCACCAGCATTTAGCACAACGCAAGTCATACATTAGGTGCTCGGAAAATACTTCTTGCCTAACTCACTGGAACATATTTACCTGCTCCTATATGGTAAGAATGCCAGTTTTCATTATAGTATTAGTTATGTGCTAAGAAATCCTACAATAAACATTTCAGCAAATTTAACATTTTCTCATTTACTTTCATTATATGACCAAACACACAAGGTTAAAAATCACAAATAAGGCCAAGAAACTTTTAAATGGAAAAATGATAAATTTTCTAGATTCTGTCAGTGGTTTTCAAAGTTTTAAACCTTAAAAAATTTTAAATAACATATCATAACATTCCTGTAAAGGAATCAGTGACACTCTGCATTTAAAGCTAAAAAGCAGAGATGTTCTATGATTCAAACCATGTTATCTGACCCTACAATAATTACTGCTTCCATACAGAAATCTCATGGCTTCTAAGAATTTAACTGCTCTCTATTTCTGAAAACAAACTTGAGGCCCATGACGGTGCTTAAGAGCTCAGTCCCCAGAGCCCAAAATACAGTAAAACCATTTTTAAGTGACTTTGGTTCAAATTACTTTATTTCAAATTATTTAACTTTATTGAGCCTCAGTTTTCTTATCTATAAAATAGGAATATCAATGGCACCTAAATCAAAGAGTAGCTGTTAGGCAACAGAAATATGATAGTATTTGTAAGGCAGCTGGTATATGCTAAGCACTCAGCAAACACTTATGATTACTGGTATTGCTATTACTGTTACTGTTGAGGTAGGATTCCAAAGTGCACACATAGATGATTCAATTTCATAAAAGGGCAAGATATGTGTAAGTGTACATAGACAATATATATTCTTCCATACATATAACATTTACATGTTTAGGGGTGTGTGTGTGTGTGTGTGTGTGTGTGTGTGTGTGTGTGTGTGTCTGTGTGTGTGTGTCTGTGTGTTTAGGGAGACAGAGTTCGTGAGAGAGACTCATAGGAAAAGGATTTGAAGAAAAAGAACCACTCCAGTGGTCACCTGATGATCAATGAATAACTACTTACTTTCATTCTTATACTTCACTGTATTCTTCAGATCTCCCATGAACGCACATTGCCTTTGCAAATACAATTAAAATGCTACTTTTAAAAAACTCTCGAAGATGAACCATATGTATCTGAAGTGTAATATCTACAAAATTTTGTTCACATTTTGCACAACTAGAGTAATATGTTATCTTTCTCATTGCTTTAATAATCCTGCTTATTTCTTTTCATAATGGAATAACTATGAAGCACAAAAGAAAAAACATTACCCTCTGTAAGCTCCACTCGGTTCCATCACGTCCTATCCTTATATATCTTACCAACGCTTCTTATTTCAACCTGAATGAAATGCAAAGAAAAAATGAGAAGACTGTTTTAAGTTAAGCATGTTAAAAAATTCTTTCTCTTCTTAACGAAATGCATTCTTTGTTCCTCGTAGCTGAATAGCTCTCAGGGACCCTTTCAGAGTCTACAGATTAAGCCCCCTCGAGAAGCTATCAGTGGGCACCACAGACACAGAATATGAGACAGAAATATCATGAGGCTTGACAAAAAAAATATGCAGAAGGAGTCAGCTGAAAGAACAGGATAAGAGCATGCATATGCTCAGTCCTCTGACTACCGCAGTCTCACTGGAAGCCAACGTCTTCTGAGCTCAGTTCCAATGACAGAAAGATGGGCTCTTATTTTAAGAAGAAAAAAAACCCAATTTTCATCAAAGTTAAATATAGCTATTTCTACAAGCTTAAGAAAAAGTACCAGTGAGTCTAGAACTTCCTTCTACTCTGAAAATCCTCTCAGTTAGACTCATAGGCTAAGACATAGATGTTTAAAGCTCAAGGAAGAGAAACAAACTTGCACACACAGCATGTGCACCTGCTTAGTGTCTGACATGATCCAAGACTATCTGTTATCCAGGTGGCATTGTGGAGAACTGGCTTTGGAATCACTTTGGGCTCTGTTGGTATCTTGGACGCTGTGATCTGGGTAAAATAGATTGTTTTACATCTCTGGTCCTCAGTTTCTTTATGGGTTGAATGGACATGATGTCTGTTGCATACAATTTTCAGTTCAACTAAATTAATGTTTATTTAACATGTAATATAGGAAATGTGCAAGGCCACAGGTATACAAAGATGAAGGTGATGGCATAGTTCCTAACTCAGAGAAATTTCTAGTCTAGTGAGGGGGGTAGATTTATAAGCAGACATTTTCACTATAGTAAGATATGTCTAGGCCATTGGACTGTGAGGATTCAAAAGGGCAATACACCACCTTATTATTTAATAACTTAAATAAGTGAAATAAGTCATACAGAGAAAGACAAATACCATACAATATCACTTATATGTGGAATCTAAAACATAATACAAATGAATATATACGCAAGACAGGAGCAGACTCACAGACAGAAAACAAAGCAGTGGTGACCAAAGGGAGAGGGAAGGAGGAGGGACAGATCAGTGGTAAGGGATTAACAGACACACACCACCATATAGAAAGTACATAATCAACAAGGATATGTTGCATAGAACAGGGAATTATACCCATCACCTTATAATGACCTATAATGGAGTATAATCTGCAAAAATACTGAATTACTATGCTGTACACCTGAAACTAACACAATATTGTAAATCAACTATACTTCAATAAAAAATATTAAAAGAAAGTAAGGGATGCAGAAAACCATTAGTGTCTACACAGATTACCTGGGGATCCTGTTAAAATGCAGATTTTGATTCAGTCTGTCTGGTGTGGGACCCAAGAGCCTGGATGTCTCACAAGCGCCCAGGTGATGCCCATGCTGCTGGCCAAGGGTCCACAAGGCCCTAAACTCCTGGGGACTTTTGTACCCATCCCTAACCTCTGCAGTTGAGGTAGTAGCTTAGAGCTGGGTAAGTCCTGCTCTCACTTCACAGCCAATAGGAACATATGCTGGGGCCACTGGCCAGGAGAGAGTCCTCGGCAACTGTAATTGACACCCACCTCCCAGGGGCACTGCCCATCACACACATTCCCAGACAGTCTTTAAACCTCACGAGCCTTTTAAATAAGTAGAATTATTACCCACCTCCCCCTCTTTACTAGGAAGGAAATCCAAGATTAGTGAGAATGAGCAATCTGCTCAAGGTCACACAGAACTAATGAGTGTCCCATCTGGATTCGAAACTGGTCTCTATACCTCCAAGACCTCTGTTCTTAACCAATTTACTACATTCCCTATATGTCCATAGGATTTTTTTAATGTATATACATTGTCTCTTTTTGTCATCAGACTACCTTGGAATTTAGGGAAAAAACAGATATCATTTCCTCCATTCTACATGTAAACATAATCCTGGCCTGGAGAAAATAAGGGACACATTCAAGGTTACACAGTGAATACACAGAAAGCTAGGGCTCTGATCCAGCTCACCTGATCTGCAGTCGAATGCTGCAACTGGGATTCTCAACCCTGGCTGCACTTTACAATCATTTGGGAAGCTTCTAAACACCTCAGCGCCCAGGCTGCACCCTAGAATTGGAATGTCTGGAGGTAAAACAAGGAGGCTCTGGTGGTTTTTAAAGCTCCCCAGATGATTCCAATGTGTAATCAAGACTGAGAATCCACGCCATCCGCTCCAAGACAGGACCCTGGGTGAACCTTCCCAGGAAAACCTTGACAGGATTTACCGGCACATTAAATACATACACCACAAAGTACACTCTCGGTAATAGACTTTTGTGGGGTTGCCCAGGGATCTAGCCGTAACACATGCATATTGAATTCTAAACAATCATCTTCAAATAATCTTTTGAAATGCACGTGTTGTATAAGGTACGACTGCCTGTGAACTGGTCCAAAGTGCTCCTTCATGACTGCAGTCTTGACTGAAAACCCAATGGTTGCAAAAGAAGAATGCCAGGTTCAGGTCTGAAAATCTATAAACTACGTAAGTATTAGTGATGGCCATGTACTACAGCCTAAGCAGCCTTGGCTTCCTGGTGACTTGAGTTGACCCCAATCATTCCCTATTCTCTGTCTAGTCTTAGGACACAAAGGAACATTCCCCAGGGAGAAAAACTGCCCTTGACCAATGCACCACAGACCTGTTTTGCTTTCACCCCGTGGGAGTGCGGGGAATCAGCAAAGTGGAATGTACTTGTCCAAAGCCCTGAGGAACTGGGGGAAGCAACCAGCGATTCTCAAACTTCTCAAAACAATGCAGCTCAGTGTTCTCTGATGCTAAGGAGAGAGATATTCAAATGAGCATTGGCAGAACCTCAAAAAATAGCCTCTGAAGATGTCAAGAAAATGATTTCACACCCACACAGGTCAGCAGAGCAACATCTAAGAGTATATGCAAGCATATAAAAGAAGGGTTTTCATCATCAGAACAATCTCTAAATGGCTAATAATCTGGCTAAAATTTGAGTTGAGGTTGATAGTTTATGGGGAGAGTTTCAAACTAATGGCTTAACATGAGCTGTTTTTAAAGAAAGCAATTTTCTTCTACAACTTGGCTAATATAAGATATGTAGGGGAAAAAATGCTTCCTTTGATAATTACGATAGGCATTAGCATCATTCACAGGGATTCTAATGGACCGGAGATTTACTTTATATAGGACACACACACAATCACACCCTCTGTGTTACAGAAATTCCTTTGAAATGTTCATAAAACCAACAGGATGGTCAATGCTGCCCACCTGAAACGTATCTTCCTGTCTGGGAAGGAACAGCTGCTCTGGGCTGTCCTTGCTGAGAGGGATTGGTCCAGCGACACCCCGGTCTCCATACACCCAGAGTGGGACGCTGGCTCGAGTCCCTGTGTTTCCCGTCACACTAACACCTTCCATTCATCTTCCGACAGGGGCGTCTCACGGCTTTGGGAAGGTCTGATTTCTGCTATGGGGAAAAAGTAGCACATCAGATGCAACATCAGGCTGACAGTATCTTTTGTCACCTGGAGCCCAAGGACATCAACCCTGAGCGGGGAGGGCTGGGGTGGGACAGGGAGGCTCCAAGCTGCTACAACTCCCGGGCATTGATTTGTGCTTGTCTCCTCACAGCAGGGCTCTGGTCAGCTGAAGCTCAACTGCTTGAAGTAAATTAAATTAGAGCGTTAACCATCTGACGTGCCTAGCAATCTTTCACTTGTCCTCAACACAACATGGGTACGTGCTGGAATTTGCAGTTTTTTCATGAATCTGCCCACCTGGCTTACAGAGTTTTAGACAGAACGACTACAATATAAATTAACAAAAGAAAAGTGCAATTAAAACACATTTTCAAATGAGATGTAAGAATGACAAATGAAAGAGACAGAAAAGTTTTTGAACTGTTTCTGGAAATAAAAGTACCCTATCAGAGAGAACAGTGAAAGGTTTTGGAGCCGAAGGTAGGATTGTCACAAATGCAAACGGTTTCCGAGGTGCTTTGAGCAGGCCAGGCTGCAGTGGCGGGAGGAACAGGTCCTGTCCGGTAGCGGCCTCAGCCGCCGGCAGTCACCAAACAGCCACTCCTCATCCACACGAGATGCTTAGGAAGCGAGGCCCCGGTTACCCCTGGGTCACAACTGCTGCCCTCTTTGCACGCGCTTTAGCCTGTACGCGCATCTAAGGAGACCCTGGGTACCAAGCTACACTGCACTGGTGTCTGCCTTGACCCGAGAACCTCACGTCAGCTCTTCACTGATACTTTCAGGTAGAAATATTGCAGACTTAGGAAATGAGACAGATTTCCTCAGGTCAAATGGCTAAAAGGAAGCCAAGACTCTTCCTTGAAACTACAGGCAACCCTAGGTAGCACCTAGGGTCTCACCAGTACAGCACCAACAAGGATGACAACAAACCCAGCAAATAACTAGCTATTTCCTGCTCTGATGAAGAAATGTTAAAATAAAAACTACACACACACAAAAACTGTAAGCCCTAAGAAAGAACTGGCATTCATTTTTAATAGTTGCTCCTCCTTTACTATACTGGGTAATTTCTGTCATTATAACAGCCGGCATTTTTTTCCCTTCAATCATAATAATCACCATTTATCAAGCTCCTACTATATAGTAGGGTCTGTGATGAATACTTCATATTCATTTCTCACCCCATGAAGTCAGTCAAATTCTGATGTCCATTTTAAGATGAGAAAAAGAGGCAGAGGTTAACTAACATGCCCAAGTCATGCAATAAGGAAACGATGGGATGTCACACTCCGAAGCCTCAGTGCTTAAACAAGCCAGATGGGGCTGCTCCACTAGACATGGGTTCCCCGGGACACGAGGCCTTTCACCCTGTGCCGAGCACTGTCCTACACACTGAACGTGCAGCGTCACGTCGGCCTTGCTCATCCCACACACTATCCTAAGAGGCATGGAGCCCTATTAAACAGGTGGACAGGTCAGAACTCAGAGGTTGAATCGTCTGCCCAGAGCTACACAGGCAGCAACAAAGAACTCAGCGTGAACCCTAGGCAGACAAGCGTGAGCCCCATGCCATCCTGGATGAAGTATCAAAGGTAGCTGCCCTGGGAAAGATCACAAAACATCGGTCCAACGAAACTTGCTGACACAATCTAACCTTCAACACCCAAATGCTGGCTGACTCTTCTCGCTATTTCTAGTCAAGCACCATCAGGAACCTTGCAAACCCACTGGGAACTTCTCCAGACCCAAGACAAGAGCGCGGTCAGATCTCTAGTGAGGAAAACTCCACAGCACGTTCGTGAGTGCCAGAGAGCAACCAGTGATCCAGGTCAGTAAGAGTTGCTGTAGGAGGCTAATCATTTAATCAGCATCTTAGTCATCAAAAAGGATTATTTTTACTGCATTCAAGCAAACTTTATGTAGTTCCTATTATTTTGCTGGGCACTGTGTGTGGTTCATGGCTCTCTAAATATTGACGACAGAGACTAAAATTTTGAAAAATAATGAAAATCTCAACCTGGAGATACACACTGCCTAGTGGGAAAGGCAGATGTATAGGTATTTGATTTCCAACAAGCAGACGCACTCATAGAAAACAAAAGAAATGCTATGAAGCTGAGATGTAGCAGAGAGCAGGGAGTGACTGACTGTGGAGGGGCAGGCAGGAGGGGCATCCCTGAGGGAATCACGTGCTGGATGTATGACGATGAATCAGAATTTTGCAGAAAGAAGGGAAGGGCATTCTAGGTGGAGGGAACAGCAGGCCCACACGCACAAAGGCTTGAAGCAGCGGGCACGATGGGAGGACCACACGTGGTGACATCTGTTGACCATGACATCACACAGATGTCACGTGAGAAGAGGAGAGACAGTGAGGCGGTAGACGGCGCGGGCAGGTGGGGAGGGAGTCGGGACACAGTTGTGCGGGCACCATCTGCTAAAGTCTGGTGGTGAGGTGATTAGAGTATTAGAAACATCGGCCTGAAACGGGTAAGCTGTATGGAGCAGGGAGAGACCCGGGCAGGAAGGCCAGCGAACGAACGATGAACCGGGAACCGCAAACAGACGAATGAACGCTGGGGTGGGGTCCACAGACCGTGGTTACTTGGGTTTAGCTTTCCAGGTATGCACACACAAGCGTGTGTGTCTGCATGTGTGTGTGTGCGTGTGTGTCTGAGCTCAGCTTGTTTGTGTGATTTAACCTGCAAACAAGTTGCTAGTCTCCAAAGCCTCTTCTTCCCGTTCTAGCATTTTCACAAACATAAAGCATTTGCATGAACACAGCACATCTTCAGAGTGCACTCACCTTACAAAAATTGACGACTGAACGTGGTGTAGCCTGTAATACAGAACAATGTATCAAAGGCTGTGCTGTTGTCAATTAAATATGAATTCAATTCAATGCCCTGATCTTTTGGAAATGAACCAAAGTCCATTAGTCTCAGACCATAAATTTATCCGTTTGAGAAACATAAAAGCACTTGATTTTGTCGACTGGAGATTTAAAATATTCTAAGCTGGAAGAATATTTGATGGGGACTCTGGATTAACTGACAGACCCCTTCAGGGTGTTTCTGAATAAAATCTATAGTTCTAAACAAACAAGATTAGGTAGATATTGGTAATTTTTGAAACTGAGCAATGGATACCTGAGGATTCATTATTCAATTCTCTCTACTTTTATTTATGTTTGAAATTTTCCATAATTAAAAATTTCTTTTAAAAAACAAGATTTCTTCCTTGAGCTCTACTTTCCCTAACAGAACCAGCAACATAATCCAACCTATAGCCCTCAGGAGAGCACTGCAAATTCAAGCACTGCACCTCTATTTACCGCTATAAAAGCACCGTTTACTGTATATGAGGTACTATAAGTTCTAAATCTTTGTCTCCCTTTGATGTAGATGAGAACAGTCCCATTTTTTTTTCTTACTAAATGAGCATTTTGAATACAGAGGACAGGTTTATTTTATCTACAATACCTAATTCCCTGAACAGTGAATGAACACCTTGCCCTACCCTGAAAGTACACTGACAAACATAATCTCATTCTGCAGGAGGTGACAGCTGTCTCTGATGTCTTTGAAAGTATGAAATATGTCTTCTGAAGTATTTTTCAACTAACATGATTTTAATATGAATGGCTAATGTAACCCAAATCTATCTAGCATGACAGCTAAATTGCAAACGCAAGAGGAAGGTATTCTTTTGAGAAACAAATTTTAACTATGGTTTGGTAGAGGTAGAAAGAAGACAACTGAAGAGAGTCATGATCTAATTAATCAGCAATGAATGAGAGTCTTCTAGGTAATGTTCATATGGGAAGAGATGTTTTCTCCACTTAAGTCATGGATGCTTATAAAAATCATTTCTACTGCAACCAGAGAAGGCAAAGTTTAAACAAGTCATGGGCATTTCGTAGATGGCATTTGTATTAGGAGAGCTTTATCATCTGGATTTTCAGGATTTCATGTCCAAATCCAAAGTCTGTGCCATGTCAGCATTTAGAATAGCTTCATAGGGGCTTCCCTGGTGGTGCAGTGGTTAAGAATCTGCCTGCCAATGCAGAGGACGCCAGTTAGAGCCCTGGTCCGGGAAGACCTCATAAGCCTAGGAGCAACTAAGCCCATGCACCACAACTACTGAGCCTGCGCTCTAGAGCCTGTGAACCACAACTACTGAGCCCGCGTGCCACAACTACTGAAGCCCGCATGCCTAGAGCCTGTGCTCCGCAACAAGAGAAGCCCCCGCAATGAGAAGCCTGCACACCGCAACGAAGAGTAGCCCCTGCTCGCTGCAACTAGAGAAAGCCCACGCGCAGCAGCTGAGACCCAACTCAGCCAAAAAAAAAAAAAAAATAGCTTCATAAATTACACTCACTCTTCATTTCTACTGTATTGCCATCAACTATAATACAGAACTTATGTCTTTGCACAATGAATTAATGACAAATTTTATTTTGTGTCTAGCTTGCCTTAGATATTTTTAGATATTTTTATTTATTTAGATATTTTTATTTATATATTTTTTAGATATTTTTCCTCATCTCATTTATCTATTTTTAACTGTGTATTTCTGTGTAAAGGTTCAATGCTTATCTGGATCACTAGACTGAACTTCTAGAGGTCAGATGTTGTACCCATCACTATATTGCCTTATAGCTGACATTTAGTAGGCATGCAACACATATTTGATGATTTATTAAATGAAAGAATGATTTGTACAGGTCTATATTTATCATGAAGCCTAATTTTATCATTTTTGAAAATGATTTGGTCTGCCTTGCCTCAGTATAAAACTTACACTTTCCAATACTTGCAAATTTAACGATGGCATCACATAAGGGATTATTATCCAAAATATATAAAGAACAACTCAATAACAAAAAACAAATAATTCAATTTTTAAAAGGACAGGAACTAAAGTGACATTTTCCAAAGAAGACAACCAAAAGGCCCACAGGCACTTGAAAAGATGTTCAGCATCACTAATCAGCAGCAGATTGCAAAACAAAACCACAATGAGATGTCACCTCACACCTGTTAGAATGGCTGTTATCAAAAAGACAAGAGATAACAAGTGTTGGTGAGGATGTAGCGAAAAGGGAACACTTGAGGAGGGACCTTCAAGATGGCAGAGAAGTAAGACGTGGAGATCACCTTCCTCCCCACAAATACATCAGAGATACATCTACCTGTGGAACAACTCCTACAGAGCACCTACTGAACACTGGCAGAAGACCTCAAACCCCCCAAAAGGCAAGAAACTCCTTGCGTACCTGGGTAGGGCAAAAGAAAAAAGAAAAAACAGAGACAAAAATAGGGATGGGACCTGCCCCTCGGGAAAGGAGCTGTGAAGGGGGAAAGGTTTCCACACATTAGGAAGCCCCTTCACTGGCAGAGGTGGGGGTTGGGCGGGGGGAAGCTTCGGAGCCATGAAGGAGAGCACAGCCACAGGGGTGCGGAGGGCAAAGCGGGGAGGTTCCCACACAGAGGACCAGTGCCGACCGGCACTCACCAGCCCGAGAAGCTTGTCTGCTCACCTGCCAGGACAGGTCGGGGCTTGGAGCTGAGGCTCAGGCTTCGGAGGTCAGATCCCAGGGAGAGGACTGGGGTTGGCTGTGTGACCGCAGCCTGAAGGGGGCTAGTGCGCCACAGCTAGCCAGGAGGGAGTCCAGGAAAAGGTCTGGAGTTGCCAAAGAAGCAAGAGACCATTGTTTTGGGGTGCATGAGGAGAGGGGATTCAGAGCACTACATAAACGAGTTCCACAGACAGGCGCGAGCCACAGCTGTCAGCGCAGATGACAGACACGGGCATGAAATGCTAAGGCTGCTGCTGCAGCCACCAAGAAGCCTGTGTGCAAGCACAGGTCACTGTCCACACCTCCCCTCCCAGGAGCCTGTGCGGCCCGCCACTGCCAGGGTCCTGTGATCCAGGGACAACTTCCCTGGGAGAACGCAGGGTGTGCCTCAGGCTGGTGCAACGTCACGCTGGCCTCTGCCGCTGCAGGCTCGCCCCACGTTCCGTATCCCTCCCTCCCCCTGACCTGAGTGAGCCAGAGGCCCTGAATCAGCTGCTCCTTTAACCCCGTCCTGTCTGAGTGAAGAACAGACGCCCTCAGCAACCTACAGGCAGCAGCGGGGCCAAACCCAAAGCTGAACCCCAGGAGCTGTGCGAACAAAGAGAAAGGGAAATCTCTCCCAGCAGCCTCAGGAGCAGCGGATTGAATCTCCACAGTCAACTTGATGTACCTGCATCTGTGGAATACCTGAATAGACAACGAGTCATCCCCAAACTGAGGCAGTGGACTTTGGGGGCAACTGTAGACTTGCGGTTTGCTTTCTGCATCTAATGTGTTTCTGGTTTTATGTTTGCCTTAGTTTAGTATTTACAGCTTCTTATCATTGGTACATTTGTGTACTGATTTGGTTGCTCTCTTCCTTTTTTTTCACATATACATTCTTTTACTTTTTCTATTTTTGTCAGTGTCTGTGTGTATGTTTCTTTGTGTGATTTCGTCTGTATAGCTTTGCTTTTACCATTTGTCCTAGGGTTCTGTCTGTCCGTTTTAGGTTTTTTTTTTTTTTTTAGTATAATTTTTAGCAATTGTTATCATTGGTGGATTTGTTTTCTGGTTTGGTCACTCTCATGTTTCTTTCTTTTTTTTATTACTTTTTTATTTTAATAACTTTATTTATTTTATTTATTTATTTTTTGGTCTTTCTTTCTTTCATTTTTTTTCTCCCCTTTCTTCTGAGCCATGTGGCTGACAGGGTCTCAGTGCTCCAGCTGGGCGTCAGGCCTGAGCCTCTGAGGTGGGAGAGCCGAGTTTACGACATTGGTCCATCAGAGACCTCCCAGCTCCATGTAATATCAAACAGTGAAATCTCTCCCAGAGATCTCCATCTCAATGCTAAGACCCAGCTCCACTCAATGACCAACAAGCTACAGTGCTGGACACCCTATGCCAAACAACTAGCAAGACAGGAACACAACCCCAGCCATTAGCAGAGGGGCTGCCTAAAATCATAATAAGGTCACAGATACCCCAAAACCCATCACCGAATGGGGTCCAGCCCACCAGAAAAACAAGATCCAGGCTCATCCACCAGAACACAGGCACCAGTCCCCTCCATCAGGAAGCCTACAAAACCCACTGAACCAATCTTAGCCACTGGGGGTAGACACCAAAAAGAACAGGAACTACGAACCTGCAGCCTGTGAAAAGGAGACCCCAAACACAGTAAGTTAAGCAAAATGAGAAGACAGAGAAATACGCAGCAGATGAAGGAGCAAGGTAAAAACCCACCAGACCAAACAAATGAAGAGGAAATGGGCAGGCTACCTGAAAAAGAATTCAGAGTAATGATAGTAAAGATGATCCAAAATCTTGGAAAAAGAATGGAGAAAATATAAGAAAAGTTTAACAAGGACCTAGAAGAACTAAAGAGCAAACAAACAATGAGGAACAACACAGTAAGTGAAATTAAAAATTCTCTAGAAGGAATCAATAGCAGAATAACTGAGGCAGAAGAATAGATAAGTGACCTGGAAGATAAAATAGTGGAAATAACTACCACAGAGCAGAACAAAGAAAAAAGAATGAAAAGAGTTGAGGACAGTCTCAGAGACCTCTGGGACAACACTAAATGCACCAACATTTGAATTATAGAGGTCCTAGAAGAAGAAGAGAAAAAGTAAGGGACTGAGAAAATATTTGAAGAGATTATAGTTGAAAACTTTCCTAATATGGGAAAGGAAATAGTCAATCAAGTCGAGGAAGGACAGAGAGTCCTATACAGGATCAATCCAAGGAGAAACATGCCAAGACACATAATAAATAAAATATCAAAAAATAAATACAAAGAAAAATATTAAAAGCAGCAAGGCAAAAGCAACAAATAACATACAAGGGAATCCCCATAAGGTTAACAGCTGATCATTCAGCAGAAACTCTGCAAGCCAGAAGGGAGCAGCAGGACATATTTAAAATGATGAAAGGGGAAAACCTACAACCAAGATTACTCTACCCAGCAAGATTCAATGGAGAAATTAAAACCTTTACAGACAAGCAAAAGCTAAGAGAATTCAGCACCACCAAAGCAGCTTTACAACAAATGCTAAAGGAACTTCTCTAGGCAGGAAACACAAGAGAATGAAAAGACTTCCAATAACAAACCCAAAACAATTAAGAAAATGGTAATAGGAACATACATATCAATAACTACCTTAAATGTAAATGGATTAAATGTTCCAACCAAAAGACACAGACTGGCTGAATGGATACAAAAACAAGACACGTATATATGCTGTGTACAAGAGACCCACTTCAGACCTAGGGACACATACAGACTGAAAGTGAGGGGATGGAAAAAGATACTCCATGTAAATGGAAATCAAAAGAAAGGCTGAGTAGCAATTCTCATATCAAACAAAACAGACTTTAAAATAAAACATTACAAGGGACAAAGAAGGACACTACATAATGATCAACGGATCTATCCAAGAAGAAGATATAACAATTGTAAATATTTATGCACCAACACAGGAGCACCTCAATAAATAAGGCAAATGCTAACAGCCATAAAAGGGGAATACAACAGTAACACAATAATAGAAGGGAACTTTAACACCCTACTTTCACCAATGGACAGACATCCAAAATGAAAATAACTAAGGAAACACAAGCTTTAAAGCATACATTAAACAAATGGACTTAATTGATATTTATAGGACATTCCATCCAAAAACAACAGAATACACTTTCTTCTCAGGTGCTCATGGAACATTCTCCAGGAGAGATCATATCCTGGGTCACCAATCAAGCCTTGGTAAATTTAAGAAAATTGAAATCGTATCAAGTATCTTTTCTGACCACAATGCTACGAGACTAGATATCAATTACAGGAAAAAAATCTGTAAAAAATACAGACACAGGGAGGCTAAACAATACACTACTAAATAACCAAGAGATCACTGAAGAAATCAAAAAGGAAATCAAAAAATACCTAGAAACAAATGATAATGAAAACACGATGACCCAAAACCTATGGGATGCAACAAAAGCAGTTCTAAGAGGGAAGTTTATAGCAATACAATCCTACCTCAAGAAACAAGAAACATTACAAATAAACAACCTAATCTTACACCTAAAGCAAATAGAGAAAGAAGAACAAAACATACCCCAAAGTAAGCAGAAGGAAAGAAATCATAAAGATCGGATCAGAAATAAATGAAAAAGAAATGAAGGAAACAACAGCAAAGATCAATAAAACTAAAAGCTGGTTCTTTGAGGAAATAAATAAAATTGATAAACCATTAGCCAGACTCATCAAGAAAAAAAGGGAGAAGACTCAAATCAATAAATTTAGAAATGAAAAAGACATAACAATTGACACTGCAGAAATACAAAGGATCATGAGAGATTGCTACCAGCAACTATATGCCACTAAAATGGACAACCTGGAAGAAATGGACAAATTCTTAGAAAAGTGCAACCTTCTGAGACTGAACCAGGAAGAAACAGAAAATATAAACAGACCAATTAGAAGCACTGAAATTGAAGCTGTGATTAAAAACCTTCCAACAGGGCTTGGCTGGTGGCGCAGTGGTTGAGAGTCCGCCTGCCGATGCAGGGGACACGGGTTTGTGCCCCGGTCTGGGAAGATCCCACATGCCGCAGAGCAGCTGGGCCCGTGAGCCATGGCCTCTGAGCCTGTGCTTCCGGAGCCTGTGCTCCGCAACGGGAGAGGCCACAACAGTGAGAGGCCCACGTACCGCAAAAAAAAAAAAAAAAAAAAAAAAAAAAAAACCTTCCAACAAACAAAAGCCGAGGACCAGATGGTTTCACAGGTGAATTCTAGCATTTAGAGAAGAGCTAACACCTATCCTTCTCAAACTCTTCCAAAATACAGCAGAGGGGGAACACTCCCAACTCATTTCATAAGGTCACCATCACCCTGATACCAAAACCAGACACAGATGTCATGAAAAAAGAAAACTACCGGACAATATCACTGATGAGCATAGATGCAAAAATCCTCAACAAAATACTAGCACACAGAATCCAACAGCATATTAAAAGGATCATACACCATGATCAAGTGGGGTTTATCCCAGGAATGCAAGGATTTTTCAATATACGCAAATCAATCAATATTAATTAATTAATACACCATATTAACCAACTGAAGGAGAAAAAACATATGATCATCTCAATAGATGCAGAGAAAGCTTTTGACAAAATTCAACACACTATTATGATAAAAAACCCTCCAGAAAGTGGGCATAGAGGGAACCTACCTCAACATAATAAAGGCCATATATGACAAACCCACAGCCACATCATTCTCAATGGTGAAAAACTGAAACCATTTCCACTAAGATCAGGAACAAGACAAGGTTGCCCAGTCTCACCACTATTATTCAACATATTTTTGGAAGTTTTAGTCACAGCAATCAGAGAAGAAAAAGAAATAAAAGGAATCCAAATCAGAAAAGAAGAAGTAAAACTGTCACCGTTTACAGATGACATGATACTATACATGATTCTGCCAGAAAACTACTAGAGCTAATCAATGAATTTGGAAAAGTAGAAGGATACAAAGTTAATGCACAGAAATCTCTTGCATTCCTATACACTAATGATGAAAAATCTGAAAGAGAAATTAAGGAAACACTCCCATTTACCACTGCAACAAAAAGAATAAAATACTTAACTACGGAATAAACCTACCTAAGGAGACAAAAGACCTGTATGCAGAAAACTATAAGACTGATGAAATAAATTAAAGATGATACAAACAGATGGAGAGACATACCATGTTCCTGGATTGGAAGAATCAACATTGTGAAAATGACTAGACTACCCAAAGCAATCTACAGATTCAATGCAATCCCTATCAAACTACCAATGGCATTTTTCACAGAACTAGAACAAAAAATTGCACAATTTGTGTGGAAACACAAGAGACCCCAAATAGCTAAAGCAATCTTGAGAAAGAAAAACGGAGCTGGAGGAATCAGGCTCCCGGACTTCAGATTATACTACAAAGCTACAGTCATCCAGACAGTATGGTACTGGCACAAAAACAGAAATACAGATCAATGAAACAGGATAGAAAGCCCAGAGGTAAACCCATGCACATATGGTCACCTTATCTTTGATAAAGGAGGCAAGAATATACAATGGAGAAAAAACAGCCTCTTCAATAAGTGGTGCTGGGAAAACTGGACAGGTACATGTAAAAGAATGAAATTAGAATACGCCTTAACACCATACACAAAAATAAACTCGAAATTGATTAAAGACCTAAATATAAGGCCAGACACTATAAAACTCTTAGAGAAAAACATAGGCAGAACAGTCTATGACATAAACACAGCAAGATCCTTTTTGACCCACCTCCTAGAGAAATGGAAATAAAATAAACAAATGGGACCTAATGAAACTTAAAAGCTTTTGCACAGCAAAGGAAACCATAAACAAGACCAAAAGACAACCCTCAGAAAGGGAGAACATATTTGCAAATGAAGCAACTGACAGAGGATTAATCTCCACAATATACAAGCAGCTCATGCAGCTCAATATCAAAAAAACAAACTACCCAATCCAAAAATGGGCAGATGACCTAAATAGACATTTCTCCAAAGAAGATACAGAGATTGCCAACAAACACATGAAATGATGCTCAACATCACTAATCATTAGAGAAATACAAATCAAAACCAAAATGAGGTATTTCCTCACACCAGTCAGAATGGCCATTATCAAAAAATCTACAAACAATAAATGCTGGAGAGGATGTGGAGAAAAGGAAACCCTCTTGCACTGTTGGTGGGAATATAAATTGATACAGCCACTATGGAGAACAGTATGGAGGTTCCTTAAAAAACTAAAAATAGAACTACCATATGACCCAGCAATCCCACTACTGGGCATATACCCTGAGAAAACCATTATTCAAACAGAGTCATGTACCACAATGTTCACTGCAGCTCTATTACAATAACCAGGACATGGAAGCAACCTAAGTGTCCATTGACAGATGAATGGATAAAGAAGATATGGCTCATATATACAATGGAATATTTCTCAGCCATAAAAAGAAACGAAATTGAGTTATTTGTAGTGAGGTGGATGGACCTGGAGTCTGTCATACACAGTGAAGTAAGTCAGAAAGAGCAAAACAAATACCGCATGCTAACACATATATATGGAATCTAAAAAAAAAAAAAATGGCTCTGAAGAACCTAGGGGCAGGAAAGGAATAAAGATGCAGATTTAGAGAATGGACTTGAGGACATGGGGAGGGGGAAGGGTAAGCTGGGACGAAGTGAGAGAGTGTAATGGACATATATACACTACCAAATGTAAAATAGATAGCTAGTGGGAAGCAGCTGCATAGCACAGGGTGATCAGCTTGGTGCTTTGTGACCACCTAGAGGGGTGGGATAGGGAGGCTGGCAGGGAGATGCATGGGGGAGGGGATATGGGGATATATGTATATGTATAGCTGATTCACTTTTTTATACAGCAGAAGCTTTACACCACTGTAAAGCAATTATACTCCAATAAAGATGTTAAAAAACAAAAGAAAAGGGAACACTTGTGCACTGTTGGTGGGAATGTAAATTGGTGCAGTAACTATAGAAAACACTATGGAGGTTTCTCAAGAAGTTAAAAATAGAACTGCCACACAATCCAGCAATTCCCCTTCTGGTTATTTACCCAATGGAAATGAAAACAGGACGTCAAAGAGATATATGTACTCCCATGTTTACTGCAGCATTATTCAAAATAACCAAGATGTGGAAACAATCTAAGTGCCCGTAAACAGATGAACAGAGAGCAAAAACATGTACAATACATAAATAATAATGTATATAAAATATTACTCAGCCACGAGAAAAAAGGAAGTCCTGCCATCTGCAGCAGCACGATGGACCTTGAGGACACTGCGCTGAGTGAGGTGAGTCAGACGGAGACACATAGGATGGCGCTTACATGTGGAAGCTGAAAGAGCCAAGCCCGTGAAATCAGAAAGTAAAATGGTGGCCACCAAGGACAGGGGGTGGGAGGAGGGGGATAATAAGAGGAATATTTAAGGTACAAACTTGCAAATAAGACCTGGAGATCTCGTGTACATTATTGTGATTATAGACAACGATATTTTATTATAAACATCAAATTTACTGAGAGACTAGATCCTAATTATTCCCATCACAGAGAAGACGTAAATAAACGACACTGTAGAGGTGTCAGCTAACGCTACAATGGCAATCATATTGCAATATATAAATGTATCAAATCATCATGTTGTACACCTTAAACTTAAAAAAAAATTTAACAATGGTAACGTTTTTAAATGCTTCTGCCAGAAAAAATCTGCATAAAATATATAAAAGATTTTCTGTTAAGCATTTTGCTACTCATAAAAAAAATATTCCTAGAAATTTCAGTTAGCATGCTATTTTCAACCAAGGAAAATTATACTTAAGGTGGTTTTCCCAGATTTAGTTGCCCTTACTTCCTGACACAAGATTAAATTCTCCTTCTGTGAAAAATTTAACTAAGTACATGTTTCTTATGCAGTGTGATTTGTCACATTGCTCCATGGATTCATGCCACAATATAGAAATATAAAACTGGGCCTTGGGACTTCCCTGGTGGCGCAGTGGTTAAGAATCCGCCTGCCAATGCAGGGGACACGGGTTCGAGCCCTGGTCCGGGAAGATCCCACATGCCGCGGAGCAACTAAGCCCATGTGCCACAACTACTGAGCCTGTGCTCTAGAGCCCGTGAGCCACAACTACTGAGCCTGCGTGTCACAACTACAAAGCCCACGCGCCTAGAGCCCGTGATCCGCAACAAGACAAGCCACCGCAATGAGAAGCCCACGCACTGCAACGAAGAGTAGCCCCCGCTCACCACAGCTAGAGAAAGCCCTCATGCAGCTATGAAGACCCAACGCAGCCAAAAATAAATAAGCAAATAAAACTGGGCCTAGTCCAATGCAACAAAAATCAAAAGGCTAACTTCCCTTCCCTCTGGTTGCTGTGACCGTAACCCTGGTTGTCAGCAAGAGACATCTATTTTCTGTTACTATCTGAGAGAAAAGAGAGCACACCCAGGTACTAATTTTCAAAAAACACTTTTTTTAAAGATAACATTCTATCTGTCTCTCAAGATAGGTTTTAAAAAAAAAATGGTTCAGAGACAGTGGTCACATTTCATTTTGCCCAAAGATGACTAGACTCTGATGCACAGAACCTGTCAGATAGCATTCATTTTACTTCTCAGTCAGACGGAATTTAATACATTTAAGAGCGAGAAAAATAATCAAACCTACTAAGAGACGGACTAAAAATTCAGACCTCTGCGGCCTAGAGTACTTACTTCATGCCTCAGTTTCTATATCAGGGAAATGGAGGAGGTTATTTTTGTTACTGCTTAGATTTTGGTGAGAATTTGCTGTTATTCATAAAACATATTCATAAAATATTTTTAAGTGATAGTCCCACATGATGTTACAATTTAATACTACCTTCCTTTCAAGTATTGCTCTAGAGTGAACACTGAATTCAAGAGAAAGAAATAAGCACATTTTAAAATATACATATTCTTTGCAATATAAAACCAAAGCATGAAAAAGCAAGGTAACATCTTAAAAGCAAGTTCATGTGGTATAATGTCACCTATATTATTATAAAAATAATTCGGTGTTCTCCCTGAGGTGGCCACAAAAAAAGCAGTGCAGACAGACAAACAAAAAGAAGAAAAACAGCTGTTTCTCACTTGCAGCTGAAGAAAGAAAAGCTCCTCTGGCCTCAGGTTCTGGTGGCATTTCTTGCTGGTTTATCAACTCAAGGATCTTTTCCTCCTCTTGGCCGGGTGTTGCAGACATACCCGCTGGCTTTTCTCTGCCAACTGAAATTAAGATTTTCAAAGATTCTACCCTCTCAAAACCACTTGTTTCTTCTCAGAAAACTCACCATACGTTCAGCTCTGCAAGTTTAAGTTTGGCTATTGTTTCCACCTCAATGCATAGTCAAATCTCTTTACTCTGTATTACATAGTGATCAGAAAATGATTTTTTATAGCAGCAGGTTGCACATGAGTGGTATTCCTATTCAATCTATTCACTGCTTTGTAAATCCAAGCAATAATTTAACGCCACAGTATGAATCAGATGACTTATTCAAGATGTTTTTCTTATAGCTTCTAAATTGGAATTCCTTTGATAATGTACATTGCTTTCATCAAAAGGGAAAACTGACGAACACGTCATTCAAACAATACTTCATGTGACTCTACTGAAATGTGAGAATGAAAGAAGTATACATATAAGTGAAGAAAGCATTAGCTATTTTCCTGCCTTTTATTTAGAAGCGAGCTGTTTCGGTGTCTTGTTCAAGAAAAGATGCCTCCAACCTAGCTGAATCATGAGTCCAGTTTCATAGTAGATGCTCACGAGCGCTATGTGTATTTAGGATTTCAAAGTTCAAGCTGTCTGTGTTTCATTTTTAATGATCAGACATAGTACAGTCATTATTTAATGGTAGTAATTCATACTATGATTGTCAGATTTTAGAGGCCTCATCAGTGACAAAAAACTATATAGATGTCTGATTGTACGTAATAACAATAGCAGCCACTTCTTAATACCACAATGCAGTCAATAATTTAAGATGAGTCATAAAATATATGTTGGCATGAAAAGGCATAACAGCCTCATAGGTATGGCTAATGGGAATTAGCAGCACTTAACCATGTAGAATGCTGGCAGAGACCATACAATACTAGTGTCTGAAGGACTGTGCATGACCATATTGTCATTTATATCCTGCAAGTATTATATCACTTCAGACAATAATAAGCTTTTAAACATCAAACCCTATAAGACAGAAGTTTTTCCATGTGGTTTATTTATAATGCAAGACATAGACACTGGAGATTAATGCTAATAAAGGAACTTTAAAATATTACAAGGAAGATCAGAAATAACTAGAAATATGTCCACTTAGGGTAAACAAACACTTGGAGAGGAAAACAATCAAAAGAGATTCTAAATATAATTTAGGGTCCATTTTATTATTGTCCAATTAAGGAACCCATAATTAAGTGTCTATGTTATTTATAAATAATGTAGAAACCCAGGATTTACAAAGACAAGATAAACTCTTGCAGTCACTGCCGTAAGCATAGGAATAAATCAACGCGTAAGACATGGCTTTGACATTGATGGGGCTGCAGCCCAGAAGGAGAATACGTAAACAATGACCTCTGGTATATACTGATGAGTGCTGTAATAGACACATGCACAGAGTCCCTAGGGAGGACAGAGAAGAAAACAATTAACGTGACCATCTAGGAATTAGAGGCAGGCACAGAAAGGGTTGCACAACAGGGTCAACCTAAGCAGACTGTGATATGGGATAAGCGTCTTTCCTCTCTCTACCACCCCCCACCACTGGCTGCTCAAGATTCTGCCTCACCCTCAAAAACAATGTCAGTATTTTATTATAAACACGATAGTTGCTTTAATAGAAGGAAATTCAGGGCTTGGAAGATCTTTTCTGGAAAGGTCTTTCAGGAGGTTCCTGTCCTCTGCAGAAGGCTGTATGCTCTGCCTTGGGGCCAGGTAAGTTACAGATGGAAGTCCAAAACCCAAGTACCAAATGGCCGTCCAGTGGATTCACAACCAACTCTGAATTGGAGTAACTCTTACCGCTATGCTCTTTGTCTCACTTTCACAGTTGATAAAGGAATGTGAAAATATATCCACTATAACATAAAATAAAACCTGTGATGAAGGTCAAAAAACCAGAATTGTCTAGCTGAAAATACTATCAAAATGTATGTACAGTATTACACATATAGCTGGAATTAAACGATTCATTTATCCACTTCTGCTAGTGTCTCATTATATGCAAAAGCTTAATAGTATCAAGATCCACCAGACAAAACGGCTGCGATTCTACAACGTGAACCAGTAAAAAAAAAAAAAAAACTTTTATTTAATACCAGCTATTTAAAAATTAAAACAGCTAAAACTTACAAAACAGCAATGAGTCATGTTATTATGGCATATGTATTTTCAATCCAGGAAGTCTATTTTATTATCCAAAACATATTTTTCCATATTTTCCAAAATAAGAACATAATATACATACTCAAGATCTGATGAATCAAGTATATAACAGTATTTCATTTAGATTTTGAAACATGAGTGATCTTATAAGACTAGCATGAAGCAAAAATGAATTTTCCAAACATATTTCAATAAAAACTTCCATAAGTCTTGAACCTGAAATTCCTCTTAGTGCAATAAAAAATGTAACATCTGAACCATATCTTTGGTGCTGCATTTTTTTCATGTTACTAATACCCAGAGCCTCACAATTTGTATACAGAGGATGCCTAATACCGTAAAACTGGGCTGGAATTGGAGCAAAAGGATTATTATGCATAATTACTGTGCATAATTTAAGGCTCTGTTATGATACCTATAAAACTCAGATATGTTCACTATTACCTAGATGTTCTAAAAAAGTAACAGGACATTGAAGTTAAGGAAAAGTCACAAGTTACGTCGATTAAACATTCTTTAAATGATACCTGGCACAGTGTGGTCTTATATGGAATTATAAGGATGGGCTTATTATCTGGAACAGTAAGAATGAACAGAACTTTCAAATCATCCATATACCCAGATAATCCATTGAGAACCGTCTCCATGGGTGCAATAGTAAGCACATGAAGTCAGATCTCTTCACACTTTCTCCTATACATAAGGTTCATAGTACTGTAAATGTAAATTTATGAGAGAGCAAATGAAGAAGTTTTGCTGCACCAGCTAAATAGTAGTGGAATAAATGGCTTTTATTATAAAGTCTCAATACACAATTAATTAATTAAACCAAATCCTAACCAAATTGGAGATGAAGAAACCAAGTCACAGAGAAGTTAAGTAATTTGTCGAAAAAAGATTAAAAGAGGGAATGAGAGGTATCTCTTGTCTTCCGAGAACCTATAAAGTCTATTTAAGTTGTAAAAGACACACCCTAATGAAGTAGAGCAGAAACCAATGGAGACAGAACAGAAAGTCAATAGAGAAAATCAATGAAACCAAAAGCCGGCTCTTTGAAAAGATGAATAAAATCGATAAGCCTCTAGTCAGGCTAACTAAGAAAAAAGTGAAAAAACACAAATTGCTAACATCAGAAATGAAAGAGGGGGCATCACTATATATCCTATGGACATTAAAAGGATAATAAAGGAATACAATGAACAACTCTATACCCACTTTGATAACCTAGATGAAATGGAGCAATTCCTTGAAAAACACAATTCGTTGAAGTCCACACAAGAAGTAGACAATTTGAAGAGGCCTGTATCCGTTAAAGAAACTGAACCAATACTTGATAATCTTCTAAATCAGAAAGCATCAGGCCCAGATGGTTCGCTGAAGAATGCTATCAAACATTTAAGGAAGAAATTATACCAATTCCAATTATCCAAAATTTCTTTCAGAGGATGAAAGCAGAGGGAATACTTCATACCCATCCTATGAGGCCAGCATTACCCTAATAACAAAACCAGACAAAGACATCACAAGAAAATAAAACTATAGACAAATACCTCTGATGAACACCAATGTAGAAATCCTCAACAAGACATTAGCAAATTGATTCCAACAATCTATAAAAATATTAATATACCAGTATCAAGTGGGATTTATCCCAGGTATGCAAGGCTGTTTCTATATTCAAAAATCAATTAATGTGGGGATTCTTAGGTCAGTGAAAATATTCTGTAGATACCATAATGATTGATGCATGTCATTATACATTTGTCCAAACCCACAGAATGTACAACACCAAGAATGAACCGTAATGTTAACTATGGACTTCGAGTGATTATGATATGTCAATGTAGGTTCATCAGTTTGTAACAGATGTACCGTCTGATGGGGGATGTTGATGGGAAAGGCTATGCATTTGTGGGGCAGGAGGTATAAGGGAAATCTCTGTACCTTCCCCTCGATTTTGCTGAGAACCCAAAACTGTTCTAAAAAAATACAGGCATACTTCATTTTACTGCACTTTGCTTTACTGCACTTTGAAGATACTGCATTTTTTACAAATTGAAGGTTTGTGGCAACCCTGCATTGAGCAAGTCTGTTGGTGGCATTTTTCCAAGAGCATTTGCTCACTTCATGTCTCTGTGAGACATTTTGGTAATTCTCACAATATTTTAAACGTTATCATTATCATTATATTTGTTATGGTGATCTGTGATCACTGATCTTTTTTTAATTTTAAATCAGCTTTATTGGGATAGAATTTACATATAATAATTTCAATGAGTTTTGTCAAATAGTACCATCATGTATTTGCATCTAATCTAAGGATAACCTGTAAGATCTAAGCATGATACCTAATAGTCCAAACTCAGCACAAGAGGAAGCTCTCTGTACAGCCAAGACAAACGAGAACCTTTAGGCAATTCGCCACAGGACTGACAACTAGTGCCAAAGCCCCACTTCTCATTGCTGACACTGCTAGTATCGCTATGGGACATTCAGATTTAAAAGGTCTATTGTATCTAAATTGAGCAAACAATTCCTCTTCTGGTAACTTACGCTAAGAAAAAATTTCAGTCTACTACAAAAATATGTATGTACGTGAATGATCTTCCCAATATTGTTTATAATAACAAAAAATTAAACAATAAAATATCCAACATCAGGGGATTGGTTAAATAATTTGTAATAAATGCATCAATGAAACTCATTTGAAAATATGGTATAAATCTATGTGTATTGATGAAAATCATTTTTAAAATAAAAAGGCAGATAAAATTGTTTTACATATACAAGACTGTAGCCCAATTTTATATTTAAAAATATAAATACTGGGCTTCCCTTTATATATTTATATAAATATAAATATAAATATTTATATTTAAAAATATAAATACAGTGGCGCAGTGGTTGAGCGTCTGCCTGCCAATGCAGGCGACACGGGATCGTGCCCCGGTCCGGGAAGATCCCACATGCTGCGGAGCAGCTGGGCCCGTGAGCCATGGCCGCTGAGCCTGCGCATCTGGAGCCTGTGCTCCACAACAGGAGGGACCACAACAGTGAGAGGCCCGCGTACCGCAAAAAAAAAATATATATATATATATATACTTAATTATATATATATATATATATATATATATAAAAAATTTGAGTATATTTATAGAAAAAAGTTGATAACTTCATAGAAAAAAAAATCATGAAAAGATATACCTCAAAATGTAAATAGTTTTTATCTCTGGATAGATTTTTACATGAGCAAACTTTCAAAACTTTCCACAATTACATGTATTATTTGTATAATAAAAATAATATGGGGAGAAAATCAATTATATAAACAGATTACAGATGTCTATCAACACAGCATCAAAAGAATCAGTCCCAGCTCTATCGGCTATAAGCTTTTAAAGTTAATTCACATCACTGAGATATTCAATTATTTTTTCAAAAACATTATCAAATAATAAGAGTGCAGTTTCAAAACACAATAAAAATAGTATACCTACTTTTCAAAGTGACATAAAAGGAGATAACCCATGCTTTGCAGCGTCTGCATTAAAATAACTGCCCACAAATGTTAGCTATTATTACCGAAACAAGAACTTTCATATACAGTTACATATACACCAGCTCTCCAGGGGAGAGAGGGAAGTTACTGCTGCTATCTGGGTTACACAGACACAGAAACCAAAGCTCTCCCATGTTATCTGGCTTCACCAAGACAATACACCTGGTCTACAGAGAAGAAAACTCAAATCATCCATGCTCTAGTGAAAGAACTAAATTGTAGAGCCTATAAAAAAGAATGACTTTGTTTCTATTTGTTCTGTTTGTACTGATACCCTAAATCGGCAAACACGGCCTTTTATGATCTCTCTCCTTTATTGACACCAATTATTTTTCTTCTACTCTTCTCCTTTTCTGAATTATTGCTGTCTCTTCTTCCTCATCTTGTCCCCACTGCCCCTTCCTCTGGGTCACTCCTCCTTCCCCCCCGTGCTCTTCCAGCACGGTTGCTGTCCCCTGCTCGCTATTTCTCCCTGCTTTCTCGACTACTCCACCCTGGGTCTTTCTGCTGTCTCTCAAGAGCTCCAGAGACAGATGGCAAACCCATTTCGTTGAGTAGGAGTGCCACTCTGTGCCAGCCTGTGGGAAACGGAAAGTGGAGGGAGTGGGTGTGGGTGGCAGTCAGTTAAGGTGTACTAGCCCAACAATTTGCAAAATTTTAAATATGGCAACTAAAGGCTGAGAAGGAATTGATGCCGATAACAGAAAGAACAGGGCCAGATACACCATCATGTTCAATCAAGCTCATTATGTTCTTATTTTAAACTATCTTCTATAGGATATTGTATATATAAACATATACAATAATATATAAATAAAGATATAGGTATATTACCCTAAAGATACGTATTATATTTATATATCACCCATCTGATAGGATATATATTTTTAAAACTTACAGAATTTTATATGTCTCCCCATAAACTACAGGTAGACCTTGCTAAGAAAAGAAAAGTTAAATAAGAGTCAGACTGACTAAGAAAATCATCTAGATTTTGATTAAGCCAAAATCCATGGAACTAAATGAGGTAAAAATTAGATAGTAAACTGAGATTCGAGGTAATTTAAGAACACAACAGAGTTACCTCATTAAGCTTTGTTCACGCAAATACATTCTAAGCTTAAACTGTTTAATTCCTCAAATCCTTACTTCAATTTGCTAGATAATCTGAACTTAAATATGAGAGAAACCAGTTTCAAAATATTCACATTTCTGTCCTATCCTTGGACTTTTGTCCCAAATCCTATTTTTAATTCAAATCCCATTAGTGTTGATCTTTTTATCTCCTTTTACCCAATGAATATTAAAAATTAATAGCAATGAAGTTGAGAATGTCTCCAACAGCCCCATCTCCTCTCAGTGTATATGGAGACATCCTTAAATAACAAAATACAAGTGCACACGCACACACACACCCAATTTAAAAAAATGCACACACCCAATTTCAAAAACTATAAAGGAGCTTAATGTAGCAAAAACTCTATACCTAACATTAACTATCTGAGAATTTGAGGCAAGGGTCTTCATTATGGTGTTTCTAGAATAACACTGTTTCTAGAATAACAAACAGGAAAATATGATGAGATTATCAGACACTGTACACAAACCATCGCAAAGCAAACAAAAATGGAAGTATTTCGGGGTAAACGTGCATTTCATGACTTGTGGATAGAAGAGAACATTCCCATTCTCGGTATACGCAACTGGTTTTGCCTGTCTATCTGCTTGAAGTCCAACAAACAACCCTGGGCTCTTCGCAGATTCCAGGCTTATACATGCATTTTCCAAGTTCTTCTTAATTTTAAAATGACAGTCAGTGTCTCCTGTACCCTACAATCAATAGAACATTATTTCATAGATATAAGCAAACACTGAAGGACAGAATTTAAAACCAGTCATTTCACAAGAATATAATTTTGCTTCATTTTCAAGTCCTCATGAGAAATCTAGAAGATGCTTCACCCTGTTCCATAAGCTCCAGAAACAGGGACCATGTGATTAGCTGAGAAAGAGGACAAAGGGCCCTGAATCTCAGAGAAGCTTCATGTAAGCTGAGTGCAGTGTGTGCTGATTCCCTCCAGAGCTGCCCACCTCTGTAAGTGATTAGGGGATGCTGAAATGTGAGATTTCCCTTTTGGAAAACACTCTAAAATATTGATGAAAAAGAGGGCAATTCTTACAAGGCCATTTACATTTAAACATAAACCAACTTTCACCAGTAAACACAGTTCACACAAATTACTCAAAGACTGTAGAGCAAAGCATTCAAGAATTAGATGATTATAAATTATAGGAGGGATCTATACACCCTTCAGATCACCAAAATCACCTCGCTTTCACGGCACTTATAATCTATATTAGAAAACATTTCACTTTTTTCACCTTTTGTTGCTTTAAGAAGTTTTCTTATAAGATTTAAGAGTTCTAGAAAATAAGTTTTGTGAGAATGAATTAAAATTTCCAATAACATCTATTATTTTATTTGTAAAAGATAATTGCATTCTGATCTCTGCCCTCCAATGTGAGTTTCTTGTAGGTAAGAACCAAATGCTGTTGTCCGTCTCTCTCTTATAATATAAATATAAATTAAGCAACTTCTACCTTTTGTTCTTGTTAAGGATATAATAAAACTCTGGCTTTGATTTGTCCATGGCCAAGTAGAGGCCACAACCCCATATACAAATAATAATATAATATGTAAGGCCAGCATGATAAAGGTGAATTCCCTGGGTTTGGGGAGAGAAAAGGCACTAAACTCAGGAGAATAAGGAAGAAACTCAATAAATGTTTTGTTAGCTCTAAAGAAAGTTCTCTGTTTTGCTAATTTCTAATCTCATAATTTCTTCATGTAATGTCTTTTCCTCTCCTTTTGATAATGAGAAATGGGATTATTCCCTGTAAAATTCACCATTCCAGGTGATCGGGTTTAGGACACGCTACCCAAAAATATGGCACGTTGGTGTATTGAATATTTCAAGCTGGCAGGTGCAGGAAGGGTTTCCTGACCTTCCCACGAAGCAGGTCATAAAACCCTCATGTGAGAGGCGTCCTCCCACAGCGTCCTATCTCCAAAGGCAGAGGGACTTTGATGGACAGATCCTGCTCATTCCCCAGTTCACCACATTTAGCTCATACCCTTCTTTGTCCTCTCACTTCTTTCCTCCACTCTTTAGCACACCCAGCGTAAGAACACTCAGGTTTAACCACTACTTCAGGGCTTCACTCTGTTCTTCTTAACAAGGACTGCCCATAGGCAAAACTAGTTACCCAGAGCCTAATCTTTTTAGGTTTTATCAGAGCCCAACTGAACTAGGGGAAGGGAATTATCCAGCTCCAGCCCCCTCTAGCCATCCCAGAACTAAGAAGCACTTGTGAAGTTCACAGTCCAGAGGTGATGAAATAAAAATTCACATTTTAAGGCAAGACAAGAAAAATTTAAACATAAAACTTTTTCTCTGCCCTTTGGCTTTCTCTCTGCCTTCTAGTGTGTGTTGTGCACCTTCATTATGCATTAACCAGACCTCCCCAATGGCAGAAATACCTGCTCAACCATAAAGATCAATTTTTCTCCTTCTGGAGCTAGCCTTGTAAGTCTTTAGAATATAACATTTCTTTCTCAATCCTATAAGGGGTCACAATGACCCTCCACTCACTTGTACGTGCAGACATCTTTGGTGAACTTTATGTAAAATGCCAATATACCATTTCCCTTCAAGAGAGCAATTAGTGCAGAACTGACCAGTCAGAGGACCTGGGGGGATCCTGGGCTGCACCTAAGTTCTTAGCTTAAATACTTACTTATGACCATATTAATGTTATTAGCTACATTACTTGCCTATTTTACGAGATTATTGGTTCTTGCATTACCAAATGTGTGACTAAGCCTCAGATAAAATTAATGATGTCTAGACAACTTGAAACAATCAACCAAATATATAGTTCTATAAGATCAATGATTGTAACCGTGTAACTCTAGCTATGGGAGGAAGCAATGAGAGGAAAGCATTTCCTGGACCATAACATACTAGTAGGACAGGCGGCCGAGAGGCTTTCGGTTACCGTTAACAGGGCCTAGTCCAGGAACAGCATTGATTGGCTTATCGACGAAATCCTCACCTGACCTGGGAGTGAGCATTCCTAGCACCGTGGGACAAATTGATCACTAAATGCCTTCCAAACCTGGGTCAAAATTAAGACCAAAAGGGAGGGGATTGTAAAATAAAGAATGTTGCCCACCATCTGGTTCTACAAGAATCAAGTCATCGGCCACTGCAGACACTGACCTACAGCACATCCTGAAAGGAGTTCAGGGCGAAGATCAGGATGAGGTGCTCTGCGCTCTGGGAAACTGCAGAACAGACCTTCAGATGGTTAGATATTTGCAGGAGAAATTTTTTACGAACCTGGATTTTTGCATCTTCCCATACTTCGAATAGCACTAAAACCATTAACTAAGATGCCTCTTCCTTGTGACTAGCAGCAAACTTCTGCTGGGATTCATGCTTGACTGCACGGTACCCCTCGTCCCAAATCACACACACACTGACCTCCCCCACTTACCTCTTTGGAACAGTTCTCAGAGCTCTCCGAGAGGCCGTCTCCCGGACTACAGTCCTCAGTTTGGCTCGGACTCTATTTTCTATTTCTTTCTTATATTGACTACTGATTAATTTTTTTCATTGACAGAGACATAGACCCACTAAAAACATGATTTATCATTATTTGCATGAAACTAAGTATGTCTTTCACTGAATTTTATACTTTTCAACCCACTGGTCTAGCACTGTGTACCTAGCCCATCTATATGCTTCATAAGCAAATTGGTCAAAATATGAATAGTCTTTAACTTTTTAGTTATTTGCATGTGTAGAAATATATTTTGAGTGAAGAGGCAAAATTAGATAAATCTGAGAATCATTCCTAGTTTCTACAAACTAGACCCTCGCCCACAAACAAGGATCCTACCAGTATAGGGTGTATCTGCGTGTGCACTGTCTTTGATATACTGGTCACTCTTCAGCTTGTCTTTCCTACAAATCCTACACCTTTTTTCCCTTTGTATTCATGTGTAGTGACAAGTTCCACCCATGTTGTTTTGAAGCTTTGCTTCTTTAAATTGACAACCTTACAGTTGTTGCTAGTGAATGGCATGCTGTTTGCATGCATGCTAACTTGAATCCCTACTCCACCCGAGTCTGTTAAAGTGACTTATTCCTACAGCATAACAATTCTATGGCAACAGAAATAGAAACGTTTGTTTGTTATCCGATCAGCATTGCTTGGTTAAACATAAATGTGTTTGCCTATGAGAAATATATAATGGCAGACACATTGGAAACATTAGTGCTTTTATGCAATTCAATTTATACAATCAGCATTTGTTGAGTTGCTACCAAGATGAGGCACTGTTAGGTATTTAAGTTATAGTAACATGGGCTGCATCTTAAATTCCTTTGGAGATAGTAAGCAAGCCTTATCACAGGCTCTATGCAAATGAGGATAATTAAGATATTTGTTACCATTCTATTTTCAAAAGTAAAGTCATTCCAGCCCAGGGATTTCTGGTCAGATACAGTGAAAGTGAACAATAATATGCCTGTTGTTATGCATCTGTACTATATCCTAAGAGCAAAAAAGCACATGAATTTTGACTAAAAAGACCCACTACTGAGACAGGTTGGAACCTGGGACCCTTTGCTGCAGTGCTGAAATGCTTGCACCTGGACACACCTCTCCTCAAGGAACAAAAATACAAAGAAACTATATGGGACTAAAAATAACTGCGTGCATGCACAGTTGGGGCAAATTCTGGACAAAAGATACAAAAAGACCAAAAAAACCCAGCTGCTAAATCTGAGGAGCCAGGAGCAAAAGCAGGGTGTTGGGAGCAAAAGCAGGGTGCTGCGCATGCCCCCTGCACACAGCACCACATAGCGGTGGGCAAAACACCTAAGCCACCCCTCCGGCCTGACCCCTGGACACACCCCTCCCCTCACCCCATGTAAGAAACAAGCTTGCCCCCCCTCAGGGAGCGAGCAAGGGCACCTGTTACTTGTTCTCACTCCCTCCTGCGGCTGCAGGGGTCCCAGTAAAGCCTCGCCTGAACCTCTTGTCTGGCCGCTAGTCAATTTCTATTGATTACAGAGGCCAAGAACCCTGGTGCGCACCACCACCAAAATTCCAGGTGCAGAATTTTAGTCAGACAACCGTATCAATGGGTCACTAAACAAGTTATAATATAAAGAAAACACTACGATGGAAGTGGCAGAAGGAAAATACATATAAGAGTTCCGTGCAGAACCTTCTCCACGAAAGTGCTGTTCAATAACAAAAAATCTACTGAGTAAATCTTAAAAGATCTCATTGGCTTTATTGAATGATTCATGAACCAGGCAGCCTCCCATGTAGCAAGTAGAGGGGAGCCTCAGAGGGCTGCAGAGAGGGAGAGGGTTTTAAAGGCGAGACAAGGGAGTCATAAACAAACAAAAAGATTATTTCAGATTACGTCATCTCCCTTTGGGGACAAAAGGGTCTTATTAGGTGGGTTACCTCATCTTCCTTTGGGGATGGAGAGGGTCCATGTGACAGTTACCTCATTGGAACTGAGGTAATTCCAGAAAATTCCTGACCGACCAGTTAAGACGACATTTCTGGAGGAGGGTAAAACTTCAGTTAGGTGAGGTATTAAGTCCCAGTTTGGTGACATGGTCTAGCATAAGTGACTCTGTTTTGGGCCTGTGGTCTTCTTTCTAATAATACCAACGTAAAGGTGAAACATCAATGTTGTTTAAAGGGTGGACGCCATTAGGAGGTGGCTACAGACAGTCCTCCAGCCATGACGTGAGTCCACGTGCACGAAACAGGTGGCCACACAGGACCCACAGGAGGAGCCCTCGCTGCCCTCGATGTCCCATGGCCACACCAAGGGGCCAATCTGGGCTGCGCCTGGTGGGTAAAAGCTTCAAATTTAGACTAGAAATGCTTCAGTCCTGGCCAATCTGTTAATGACACCAAAGGAGTCCTTAGATAATTCTGATGGGTCAGTTTTAGGTAAAGACACGCTACTATTGTTTGCTTGTCTGATTATTCAGGGGTTAAGGGTGTCGTACAAATACGAGAAAGCTAGCTCAGCCTTTTTTCCAGGCAACAGACACCCAAGCACAGGAGTCCACCTCCTCTCCTAGCTCTCCTTGCTGATCTTCTTACACAATCAGGAAATTCACCTTTGGCCAGAATTGTGGCACGTTTTCCTGTGATTTACAGAGTACTCTGGCTTCCTGGAAAGGCTCTTTAAAATTTCAGATCTTTTAGCGATAACTTTCCAATGCAATAATTTTTCTAAGACCAGGCTTTGCATTTTTAACAGAAATACTGAAAGGCTAGAGACCTGTATAGAATGTTTGAGCCCCGATTTTAGGAGGCAGATGGACAAAATAACTGACCTGTAAGTACGTCATAAGCCAGGGAGACCTCTAAAACCTTACTTTAAGCTGAAGATTCTTACCGATGTTTTAAAAAAAAGAAGTGACAAGATTTCCAGTGCCGCCCTCAAGGACAGCAGCCACCTCCCCGTGTGTGGGCGCCGATAGCGAACTGCACACGTCAGGAGAGCCACTCGTTCTGTAAGTACTGAAACTCTTCCATTCTAGAGGGTCAGGAGCTGCGGTCTGATCCGCCACTTTGTCCTAGCGCTCAGCCTGCTCCGGCCTGCGAGAGCCCGGGGGGCCAGGGCCCACTCCTGGTGTTGTGGGGTGCGGGCTGGACCCCAGCAGGAGGAACCGGGTCCCGATAGATAACACGGGCATCAGCGCTACCCCCCGCCCCCCGTGCTGATAGCCCCCGGGCTCCTCTGCCTCTCAGCTGTACTCGCGGGAGCGGCGGCGGACTGAGCTCGCTGTTAAAGGCAGGCTTGTGACTCACGCGGCCCTGTCCTTCCCGGTCTGCCCTTTGAAACAAGGGTTTTCTCCGTTCAGCTCCTGCTTCACGCACAGGTGCCCCCTCACGAGGCCTCAGAGGTAGGGCCTCAGCCTTTGGGACAAATCACATGCAACTGAGACGTGGCATGCTCATTTCCAAAAGGCCTGGGGCGTCTCTGCACTGCGCTCTGCAATGGACTGAACGCCCTACTTTAATGCTCTAAATATCAAATTCCATGCAATCAAACCGTGATCAACAGATCTCACCGGGTTCTCCATTTTGGCTATCTCTGTCCCAAAGCAAACAGAACAGATGCCTCTGCTTTTTTCAAGTTATTAAAAATCTTTAAGAAGTGATACTTGAGTTTAAAACACCAACACATGGTTGCCGGCCTCAGTTCCAAAGTGCACAGGAAAGCCTGAACCTAGCTTCTCGGGCTGAGAAGCCCATCGGGGAAGGGGGTGGGGCTCCTCATGCTGGTTAAGGCACAGGACAGGCTGAGAGGACACGATTCCAGATCCAGTCCCTCACCCGGCAAGTTGCCAACAAGACTGGTTCTAGGAAAGTTGCTGAAGTAGAAAAGCTGTGGACTGGAGCTAAGGGAGCTGTCACCAGCTATTCTGAGACCCCATACCAGGTGAAATCTTGCATGCAAGAAGATGAACCTCATTATAAATAAGATGGAATCTCTCTCCAACCTAGTGGGATAGGGGCTTAGAGGTAGATTTAATTTGATTTTAGAAAAATAAAGTAACAGAACAGTTTTTGAACTCTTCATTTAATTGGGTAGATTCCATACCCACTACATTCATATTTATTAAGCTCTGATTGACTAGGACCTTTACTAAGCAGAATGTGCTGTGAAATATAGTAGGGGGTAACTTTCTAAGTCCAGAGCAAAGAGAAGTTTTCATGAAGGAAATGTGACTGATTAATCACTTAGCCTTAATTTCAGCCTTACAAATTACATGGGTTTTCTTTTTCAATAATTATTATTATCCTTAAGTTAACAAACATGCATGAGTAAAAGAGCCCATGTAAATTACATAACATCACATGAGAGGCTGCAGAAGGAGAGCTGAAGTCAGGTGGCCTGGGCTCATCCTGCTGCCACACCTACTAGCTGTGAGGCCTTGGGCAGCGCGCTTAGTCCTTCCACACCACAGGCTCTTCACCTGTCGGAAAGGGAAAACAACGCATTCTCCCAAAGGGGAGATACGAAGGCTGATGTTGTAACATACACTAAGCACTTAAAACAGTGCATGCTACCCTATGCCTTCTCATTTTTAAAAATAAATAATATGCATGTATTTTTAAGACATTTTTAAAAGCCTTATATATTAAAAGCTCCGTTTCAAACCTAGACTAACAAAGCATAGTTATGTGAAATTATTGTTTTCTTCCTTAATAACGTGGTCCCCCAAGGGGCCTTTGAGATGTCAGATTGTCTCTTTTAGGAGGTTCATTAAAATTTTGAATGTTATCAGAGACGTGGTCTACTTTTTCTTGTAGAAATTCTAATTGCTGAAATTTAGGACCATTTACGTATCAGTTTCTCAAAAATTAGTGAGGCAAAACAGAACAATGAAAAAAGTGAAAGTAAAAGCCAAAGGAAAATATAAACTGATAATCTTAAAAGAATGCCTTATGCAAAAATATATTATATATGGATACAATACGATCGACAAACAGCAAAAAGAAAAACTTCTACATACCATTCCAGTGACAGAGCCGTTGTCAAGAGCCAGAGGAAGATGCCTCATTTCATGACTTTGGAAAATGCATACATTTCCTTTGTGGAAAATAACATCAAAGAGACCTAGAAAACGTTTTAAGTATTAGCAAGTAATTCTTGCTTTTAAAGCTTTTCTTCCTATTCAATTATACATTGAAACCTCCTAATAATACATTCTATAATATCTCTCAGCTAAATGTATTTTAGTCAAAAGGTAGAATGCCAGTAACCCTTAATAATCTACATGCTGCTTGGCAATCTGGTGGCATTTCCATGGAAAATCTCTAATGCCTTCTTCCCATGCTAGTCAGTAAGCCCCTGAGACCACCCCACCCCAACTAACACTTAACGGAACTGTTTCCAGAAAGATAGATTATCCTCGTGTAAAAACCCATTTCTGTTCTATAAGTCTCAGAGACTTAAGGCAAAATAAATGGATACATTATAAAATTAAATATATATTACTTGGGCATTGGTGACTAGTTTGTATGATTATGATGATAAAGATTATGTCATCATATATTTGATGGTTTTTAGCTTTCAGTATACCTTTACATGTCATTTTATCTTGAAATGTAAGCTTCTTGGGGGCATGAATTTTTGTCTACTCTGTGTATAGCTATATACCAGCACTCAGAACAATGCCTAGGACACAGGAGGCGCTCAGAAATATTCTTTAGATAAGATCACTAAATTAGATCCCCAAATACAAACACGAATACTGCCTGATCTCACATACATGTTAAATCTAAAAAACAAAACAAAATAAAAAGACTCGTAGATACAGAGAACAAATGGGTGGCTGCCAGAGGGAGGGAGTAGAGGGGTAGGCAAAATAGGTGAAGGAAATTAAGTGGTACAAACCTCCAGTTATATAATAATTAAGCTACAAGGATGTAATGTAATTATATCCTTGTCAGCCTTGTAATGTAGCATAAGGAGTATATGGTCAATAATATTGTAATAACTTCGTATGGGGACAGATGCTTACTAGACTTCTCATGGTGATCATTTCATAATGTTTGCAAATGTCAAATCATTACCTAGTACACCTGAAACTAACATAACATTGTATGTCAACTATCTTTCAATTAAGAATAAAAAGTTGTGTTCAAAACTTGTTGAAAAATAAAAAAATTAGAAATCTCATTTAAATTATAGAGTTAAGGAGCTATTCACCATGAGTAAAGAGTTTAAGAATGGAAATATTATTTAGTTTTAAGAAAATATATTTATTCAAGTAACATAACTCTAAGCCCAACATGAAAAAACGTATTGAATCCAGTAGATGCCAAAGAGAAATGTCTTCACATTCATTTTTCAATCATCTTAATAGGGTTCTTAGTAAAGTTAGAAATAGATGACTCTCTTACCGCTGTACAGGACAAGTATGGAAAGATCACGAGTAACGTAAGGGGGGCCTCCCCTCCCCATGCCCGTGCTCACGTTCCCTTCCACCAAGCCCAGAGAACAGGGCGCAGCCCTTGGGCTGGCGACTGAAAGGAGCTAAGTACTCCAGCTTTGCCCTTTCTACCCCAGGGAGCCGCCATCACGAAGGCCCTTTCTCTAGCGTTCTCCGTCACCCGCCAGCGCAGCCCCCTTAGGGGAGCCTGTGGTTGCCCAACACTGCCTACATTTGGGGAGGTAAGCTTGTCTCATTCTGGGGACGGTTAGCAAGTCCTATGGGCTCACAAACAGAGCCAGTACCCCCCGCCCTTGATTCCATCAGTAATAAAGCTGAGATTTTGATTTCTATTCATCTGTGTTCTGTATCTTATCTCAATTGATTCTGCACACAGGAGCGGAAGAAAATGGTATTATTTATCGACGCCTTTTCAAATACCCAACTCTCAAAAAACAATAAAAACATCCCATTAAAATGAAGCACAAAATGAGAATGCCAGTATTACCAACAGTATTTCACTTTCTTAAGGATGTTCTTGCCAGTGGAAAAGTGCTTAAAACCAAATCAATAGATAGAACTACTGGGAAGTAGTAGATAAATTTATTATATTTGTAAAACCTGAAAAAACTCTTTAAATTAATTAGAGTGGAGTAAAGTGGTACAATTCAAGATAAATATATATCTAGCCCAGTGCCTGACATAATAGGCACTTAAAAAATACTGAATGAACAAAACATATAAAAACTACAGATTTCCATATATTTGTATATATGTTAGCTTTATTATGGAAAAAGGGGTTATTTTCAATAGCAACCAAAAGCCTTGGAACAACACTAATAAGACGATGTAGTACCTATGTGAAGAGAGAAAAAATGAATGTATATATACACACACACATACGTGGAGTCCTGAATTAACAGACAGAGAACAAACTCTTAAAGAAAAAGACTGAATACTGTGAAAACATCAGTTCCTTCCAAGTTACTGTATAGATTTAACATAATTTTAGCAAAATTTCCTTCAGGATTTCTTGGGAACGATGAAATAAAGTCAGTTTGTAAGAAAAACCGTACACGTTAACTCTGATCAATGCTCTGTGCTGCAGTTTGAGTATTAGACTCTCACGTCACTGTCTGACATTTCAAAATGCCACTTGCCCTCCGCTCGCGTACAGCTGCTAGAAGCTCCTCGGAAGGGACAGGGCCTGGCCTGCCTTCCCTGTCCTGGTGTCCCAGTCTCCCTCACCTTCATCTACCAGGTGAGGTTGGGAGGTGATTCACCTGCTCATGTGAGTCACCATGGAGGCAGCACTGCAGGCCCCCCCTTTGGTCGGTCACTGCCATTTCTCCATCCCACAGTGCAGAGGTCACACAGTGAGCCATGAGTGCGTCCAGCAACCGCCTCCTGGCACTGCGGAGTCCTTTCAAGATGAGGCCTTTTGCACTGGACAGCCGCCTGGGGTGGCCGGATGGCGCCTGCTTACATGTTCTAGCCGCGCTTGGTCTAAATCGCTGAAAACCCAAGGGTCCATGCCTCAGATTCAAGAGAAATTAGGGGCTCAGGTCAACCTCTGACCACTCCTACTTTGCTGTGCCTTCCTAGAGGCCTTCCCTACGATCTAGTGGGTCTAGGTCCACTCTTCTCTGCCATCCAACAAACAGCTGGCCTGAGAGAAAACACCAGTGTATCACACGGACATGCAGTCCCTAAGCAGCGGTCAGCTGTGAAGTCAGGTGGCCACACTTCCGTAGTTCAGTCAGGAAGGACACAGCAGGCCCAGGTGGAGTGAGAGAGGATTACATCCAGCGCAGCAGGCAGCAGGGGCTGCAGGTTCCTACCGGGCCCCCAACCCCCGAGTCCCATGGGGGCAATGCAGAGCAGGGCTGGGTAAATGGGGCACACGCAGTGTCACAGCTTACATCTTATCTGGGTGACTAGGTCTGGGTCTCTCGTGAGGCTGCACTCAAGGTGTTGGTTGGGGCTGTGGTCGTCTGAAGGCTTGACTAAGGCTGGAGGGTCCTCGTGCAAAAGGGCCCCTCACACGGCTGCTGGCAAGAGGCTTCTGTTCCTTGACTAGCTGGCCTCCCCACGGGGCTGCTTGATGGCCTTATGACATGGCAGTTGACTTCCTCCAGAGCGAGCGATCCCAGAGAGAGTGCCAGGAGAAATCTGCAACGCCTATCTCACCTGGGCTCGAGAATCACACGCAGTCACTTCCACTACATTCGGCTTGCTGGCAGAAAGTCACCTAGTGCAGCCGGGACGCAGCGGGAGAGGAATACGCCCCACCTTCAGAAGAGGGCAGTGTCACGTAACTTGTGGACATATTTTGCAAGCTCCACGCTGAAGAGTGCAGCCACCTCTCCCACATGCACTAGTCTGACACGACACCCAATAAACACTCAACCTGGTACAACTATTTACATAGCTCCATAGAGACAAAACAGAAAAATAAGAACACATTAGAAACTTCCAGTGATGTGCTACCTTGTACATTTTTAAATGCATTCTTAATCCTCTGAGGAATATGTCAAACGAATCTGAATTTAGATTATGATCTTTTTTAAAAAAAAAAAGTACAACTATAAAGTGAGAAAACTATGTGAATCTGTATTTTATAGCAAATCTTCTGAAATTTGAGGGAATGGGAAGTTTGTGGAACTGGCCCAGACACAGAGCAGCCATCAATGATTTAGAGTAAAAACTGATTTACTTTGCTTATCTGGTCCTTCCTTTCAGTTCTAGGATCCCACACCAGAGACAAGAAGACTTGTTTTTTTGTTTGTTTGTTTTTTGCAGTATGCGGGCCTCTCACCGTTGTGGCCTCTCCCGTTGCGGAGCACAGGCTCCGGACGCGCAGGCTCAGCGGCCATGGCCCACTGTCCCAGCCGCTCCGTGGCATGTGGGATCTTCCCGGACCGGGGCATGAACCCGCATCCCCTGCATCGGCAGGCAGACTCTCAACCACTGCGCCACCAGGGAAGCCCAAGAAGACCTGTTTTTGATTGCCATTGTCAATGTTGGTACAGTGTTGTTTTTTACAGTTAAGACCTTGTAATCATACAATGAAGCCCCCTGTGGTATTTCAAAGATCTCATGCTGAGTATCTGCTTGTAGGTCCACTATTGCCAAGAAATGGTTCAGTAGCTCTCAAAGAAATGAGCATTCTAACTCTCTGAGTATGGAAATACCTAAATTCACAACCAGCTTGATAACAAAATAGAGGATTGGTACATGGTGATGAAACAACATTTTTTGTGGAGTGAAAATTTAAGCCAATATATCTGAGACATATTCTTAAAATGTTTTCTTGAAAAGATGTTCATGGGTCAGCATTGTTCATCACAATACTTTCCAGGCATGTGAAAACTGATTCATGAGTATGAATTTATGGGACACTGCACGTAACATCAGGAAATAATGCTGCAAGTAATTATCACACATAAAAGACCTCCTGCTGCAAATGTCAGTTATGCTGAAGGAAATTACTCATCCTATCCTGCACCTGCCTTTTTTAGGACTGCTCATTCTGCTCTATGTACTACAGGACTACCATATTTAGATGCTGGGAACATTTAAGGGTAAAATTTCTCTATTTTCATCATCTACCGGTTAGTTTGTTCTACACAGAGACTCACACACCTGGCTGTCAGTGCTGGCTGCAAGACAGAAATCCAACTGGGGCTGTCAGAGCACCACTTCTTTCGCAGGGAGCCTCTCTGCAGAGCTCTCTGGGCTTATTCGTATGATGGGGGCTGGCTTCCATGAAGGACTAATCCAAGAAGTGCAGGTAGAAGATGCAGACCTTGGGAGTTACAGTGTGGGTTCATCTGCATTCTGTTAGTCAAAACCTGTGGAAAGGCCTGACCCAGCGAGGGATGAGGAAGTCACTCCACTTCTTGATGTGGGACTGGTAGGTTCCCTTTATAAACCAGCTTGTTGGGATGAGTGTTAGAAGACAATTCTCCCTACATTTGTCATTTTCCTGCACGGTCCAGTGCCTCTGAATAAAGGCATTTGCAAATATTTGTATACGGAAACATTCCAGCATAGTAAAGCTTAGGTATCTACTTCTCTCCCTCTCTCCCTCTCCCTCAACATTCCAGGGGAGTAAAGATAAAGACCTTTCCCTCCCTTCCCTGGAGAAGATTTGCTTACATTCCAGAATAATGGTAGGTTCTCTCTGTCTCTTCTTTCTCTGTCTCTGTATCTCGCTTTGTTTCTCTTTCTCTAGAAGGAAGAATGGGCAACTCTGTATAAAATCAGAGTTTCCTAACTTGGGAATTTCTCCCCTTTAACGCACCCACCCACATACGGTCATAACATCAGGCCCTCACTTCGTGACACAGTGAGATGGGGGCTGGGGGAGCCAGTGTAAGATGCTGTTCTGGCTGCGGCATTTGCTCTGAGAAACGATGGCCTTGGTCTTTCACTCAGTGCTCTTGTGTTTTCTGCAAGTAGGCTAAAACTTAGATCCTTCACAGCTTCTGATTTAACAACGGGAGACATTTTCGTGACCACATTTGGAAATACAGTCTACTACATTCAGTAAGGAAAAAGAGCGCCAGCCTCGGCCCCAGGGGCCCCAGGGAGCAGGATATGAAGGACCATTTTGACTGATCTAAGTAGATAAGTGATCCCAAATGGGAACCGATAGGTAAGAAAAATGTCTAAGAAATAGACTCCTTTTGAAAAGAGAAGCTACTAGGACATATTCTTAGATTCCCACATATTTTCATAGAAGAGAAAGCTGGATTATTCCCTGGGATCTCTAATATGAGGCGGAGGTTACATTTTGGGGAAATGCTGTAGGTTAATGTCTCCTGCACATCCTAGAGGCTATTTGAATGGCAGTTTCTAGCAAAGTACAGCAAGGTTACATCCATAGATGCAGCAGGCAGATTTTGTTTAAACAGTGCAGGTGTAAATTTCAAGAGGAGCTGGAGGTTTGGGTTCATGGTGAACGTCTACCATTATCGGCTTTACTCCTTCTTCATTGATTTTTACGGTCACGGCTTCATGACACGCTGATATTAAACAACGAATCCAATTTCCCTTTGCCTACTTTTCCCTCTGTGCTTTCATTATGACACTACAAACAGCCACTATTAGAACTGTTGTATGTGTTTGTCTTCTGTATCAGATTATGAGTCTCTGGAATTCCAAATAATGTCTTTGTCATTTCTGTGGCCCTCAAATTATTCAACATGGTGCTTTGACCTAACAGGTACTCGGTGTCTAGTAGAACCATTCAATTCAAGAGCCACAACTGCTGTTTTTTATGAACACTTTACGTTAGTTGCCTACATTTTATTCTTCATGTGAGTAATACATGTAAAATGTAAGTAAAATGTAAGTTTTTTCATGGTGCGCTGTCTGCATAATTGTATTGTCTGCCCAGGTTTGAAGTCTGTTGTCTATTGACCATTTGTATTAATGTAGATAGGGAATCATTTCAGTGGTCTAAGACTGGTATAAAGCTGTCTGAGGAATAAGAAGCAAACCTTAAGCTGGGAATCTGCTTTCCTCCAGCTCCCAAGATTGCCACAGCACCACGTTCTTCGCCCAGTGATTTTACCATATTTGCCTGTCTGCTCTCCAACTGCATCAGCTGGGCCATCTGGATACAGACATACGGCTGAAGAGTATTTCTTTTCATAAACTTCCAGCTTTCCACAGCCCACTAAATAGAAAATCAAAATAAACAAACAACACCAGTATGAGAAAACAGAAGAAATTGCTAGGAAACACCACTTACTAAACATTATATACTGTCTTAACACATCAAGTAGCTGTTCGAACACTGTTTTGTACCAAATAATTTAAGGCCGAAAGTAAAATCTTACTGTTTCTTTCCTCTTAACTTCTAGCTTCTGCCCTGAGGATACAAAGGAGAGAGAGGAGCATTAATTTCAGCAGAGCCATGCTTTCCTCAATCATCATGAAACAGAATTTTCCAGCACATGTCTGACACTCACTTGCAGAGATGATACTGTTATCCCTGGCATACGGTTCTCTGACAATTTTACCATCATTTTCCCCTTGATCCAGCCATCTGTGGAAAGAAAAATGTATCAAGTATATTCTGAATTTATATTTACACTAACCACTGGCAATTATCTAGCCGAGTCAGAAATAATGGATACAGGAGTTAGAAAAAGCCATAGATACCTAACTGGTGAAAGCAGACTAGAAATTGGAAAAGGAAACACTTTGAATGATTATGAGAGTTCAAGGGAGATAGGAGAAGCTGCTAACAGGTAAGGATGAAATATGTTTTTCCCTAACTCACAAGTGAATTACTCAACCAGTTAGCCTGCCAAAGTCATAGACTTTACATCCACTGGACAATTTATTTTATCCTGTTCTTTGGCCACCAACTACAGGTCAAACTATAGCCAGTTATTTAATGTACAACTATTATTGGTTGTAAGGAGAGTGTTGAAAAAAAGAGCAAACCTATCACTATTGTTGGGACAATAACCCCCAAATCAAGACTTAGTGACCATGGGTCAGCAATGCACGGTTGTATAAAAAGTCCCATACAACATTTATTTTGTACATTTATTATTTTTGAGCTATTTGAGACTCAGTCCAAAGGGAACAACTTTTCTTACCCGAGATTTTCATTCTCCTTACTGATGAAGAAAGAGAAATCATATTTTTAAAATCTATATTGGTTTACCAAAAAAGATTTAAATTTGTATCATCAGGAATGATAGTAAACATAATGGATATCTTTCTAAATAGAAGAAGCAGCCCTTAAAATTAATGTTCAAAAAAGTTACCCAACAAAGCATCGGTGACCAGGAATGACTGAATAAACTATCCATTTCTCCAAAATACATAAACTTGGAACTGACTAATATGCATTTGTTCAATGCAAAGCAGGCTTACGAACCTGTGGCAGAAAAAGGCATATGCGTGGCTCATTGTGGGATCCTGGATCACAACATCATCCAGAAACCAGCCGCTTCCTAAACACAAATTAAAGGAAGAAAAATGTGGTGTGTATATATATGAACCAGGTGTTACTGGAGTTTTGAGAAAGAGGCCCTAGCTTCCAAATATATAAAGGTCTTGTTCACCTTTAAGCTTTAATGCTTCAAATAAAGCAAGATACAAGAGAGGTAAACTGTAAGAGGCATTTAAAAATACTTCTTAAACATGTAACAAAAGCACAGCATAGTTCAAGGCTTTGTGTTTTACAGTATCTACTTCAATATGATTTTCCAAACATTTGAAAAGAGAACAATTCTGCAATTGCTCTTCATTTCATAAACTGCATTTATAATCCTGGACCTAACAACATCCAAAGAATATATATCTGATGAGTTAGCAATACTGTCGATGTCCAAAATGCATACACATAGAAAGTTATTAAAGTTCAAATCTGGACCAAGTCTACATTAATTAATTATATATGTATGTATGTATGTGTGTGTGTGTATATATATATATATATATATATATATATATATATATATATATATATGCTAGAAAAAGAGCAGTCATTCAGAAACTCTGTCCAAGCACACAGAATGATACACATGAGCTGATACACATGAAGATAACAATCTCTTTTTACAGAGCAGAAATAAATGAAATAGAAACAAAGAAAACAATAGGAAAGATCAATAAAACTAAAAGCTGGTTCTTTGAGAAGATAAACAAATTGATAAACCATTAGCCAGACTCATCAAGAAAAAGAGGGAAAGGACTCAAATCAATAAAATTAGAAATGAAAAGGGAGAAGTTACAACAGACACCACAGAAATAGAGACTACTACAAGCAACTCTGTGCCAATAAAATGGACAACCTGGAAGAAATGGACAAATTCTTAGAAATGTATAACTTTACAAGACTGAACCAGGAAGAAATAGAAAACATGACTAGACCAATCACAGGTGAGGAAATTGAAACTCTGATTTAAAATCTTCCAACAAACAAAAGTCCAGGACCACACAGCTTCACAGGTGAATTCTATCAAACATTTAGAGAAGAGCTAACACCCATCCTCCTCAAACTCTTCCAAAAAAATTGCAGAGGAAGGAACACTCCCAAACTCATTCTATGAGGCCACCATTAATACCAAAACCAGACAAAGATACTACAAAAAAAGAAAATTACAGACCAATATCACTGATGAATATGGATGCAAAAATCCTTAACAAAATTAGCAAACAGAATCCGACGACACATTAAAAGGATCATACACCATGATCAAGTGGGATTTATCCCAGGGATGCAATGATTCTTTAATATACGCAAATCAATGTGATACACCATATTAACAAGTTGAAGGATAAAAATCATATGATCATCTCAATAGATGCAGAAAAAGCTTTTGACAAAACTGAACACTCATTTGTGATAAAAACTCTCCAGAAAGGGGGCATAGAGGGAACCTACCTCAACATAATAAAGGCCATATACAGCAAAGCCACAGCAAACATCATTCTCAATTGTGAAAAACTGAAACCATTTCCTCTAAGATCAGGAACAAGGCAAGGATGTCCATTCTTGCCACTATTATTCAATATAGTTTTGGAAGTCCTAGCCATGGCAATCAGAGAAGAAAAAGAAATAAAAGGAATACAAATTGGAAAAGAAGAAGTAAAACTATCACTGTTTGCAGATGACATGATACTATACATGGATAATCCTACAGATGCCACCAGAAAACTACTAGAGCTAATCAATGAATTTGGTAAAGTTGCAGGATACAAAATAATGCACAGAAATCTCTTGCATTCCTATATACTAACAATAAAAGATCAGAAAGAGAAATTAAGGAAACAATGCCATTCACCATTGCAACAAAAAGAATAAAACACCTAGGAATAAACCTACCTAAGGAGGTAAAAGACCTGTACTCAGGAAACTATAAGACACTGATGAAAGAAATCAAAGATGACAAAACAGATAAAGAGACATACCATGTTCTTGGATTGGAAGAATCAATATTGTGAAAATGACTCTACTACCCAAAGCAATCTACAGATTCAATGCAATCCCTGTCAAATTACCAATGGCATTTTTTACAGAACTAGCACAAAAAATCTTAAAGTTTGTAGGGAGACACAAAAGACCCCAAATAGCCAAAGCAATCTTCAGGGGAAAAAACGCAGCTGGAGGAATCAGACTTCCTGACTTCAGACTATACTACAAAGCTACAGTAGACAACAAGGTACTGGCACAAAAACAGAAATATAGATCAATGGAACAGGATAGAAAGCCTGGAGATAGACTCACGCACCTATGGTCAACTAATCTATGACAAAGGAGGCAAGGATATACAATGGAGAAAAGACAGTCTCTTCAATAGTGGTGCTGGGAAAACTGGACAGCTACATGTAAATGAATGAAATTAGAACACTCCCTAACACCATACACAAAAATAAACTCAAAATGGATTGAAGACCTAAGTGTAAGACCGGATGCTATAAAACTCTTAGAGGAAAACATAGGAAGAACACACTTTGACATAAATCACAGCAAGATCTTTTTTGACCCACCTTCTAGAGTAATGGAAATAAAAACAAAAATAAACAAATGGGACCTAATGAAACTAAAAGTTTTTGCACGGCAAAGGAAACTATAAACAAAATGAAAAGACAACCCTCAGAATGGAAGAAAATATTTGCAGATGAATCAGTGGACAAAGGATTAATCTCCAAAATATATAAACAGCCCATACAGCTCGATATTAAAAAAACAAAAAGCCCAACCAAAAAATGGGCAGAAGACCTAAATAGACATTTCTCCAAAGAAGACATACAGATGGCCAAGAGGCACATGAAGAGATGCTCAACATCACCAATTATTAGAGAAATGCAAGTCAAAACTACAATGAGGTATCACTTCACACCAGTGAGAGTGGGCATCATCAGAAAATGTACAAACAACAAATGCTGGAGAGGCTGTGGAGAAAAGGGAACCCTCTTGCACTATTGGTGGGAATGTAAATTGATACAGCCACTATGGAGAACAGTACGGAGGTTACTTAAAAACTAAAAATAGAACTACCATATGACCCAGCAATCCCACTACTGGGCATATACCTAGAGAAAATCATAATTCAAAGACACATGCACCCCAATGTTCATTGCAGCGCTATTTACAATAGCCAGGTCGTGGAAGGAACCTAAGTGTCCATTGACAGATGAATGGATAAAGAAGATGTAGTACATATATATAATGGAATATTACTCAGCCGTAAAAAGGAATGAAATTGGGTTGTTTGTAGAGATGTGGATGGACCTAGAGTCTGTCATACAGAGTGAAGTAAGTCAGAAAGAGAAAAACAAATATCATATATTAACACATATATGTGGAATCTAGAAAAATGGTACAGATGAACCAGTTTGCAAGGCAGAAATAGAGCCACAGATGTAGAAAACAAACACATGGACACCAAGGAGGGAAAGCGAGGTGGGGGGGAGTTGGGGGGGATGGTGGTGGTGGGATGAATTGGGAGATTGGATTGACATGTATACACTAATATGTCTAAAATAGATAACTAATAAGAACCTGCTGTATAAAAATAAATAAAAATTTTAAATCTCTTTTTAAACATTTAATTTTATATTAATTTGCAGACTGGAGTTGGTTAAAATACAATTTATTTTTATTTATAGATAAGATGGAATATTTTAACCCTTCATCGTGGTTTTATCTATACAAAGAGCCAGTTCAAACTCTATCCTCCTTTATTGAAACTGCTTGTCTTGAGGAGGGAATACTCATCAGCTGTAAACTCTTACAAAGCACACATTCACAGCCTGGTCTCTGTTTACTCTTGGGCTTCATCACTCATCACACTCCCATTACTGAGCCAGGCCACACTCGTCATCATTCCCTAGATCTGTGGTTCCCCAACTATAGTGAGCCTCAGAACCACCAGGAGGGGTGATGAAAACACAGATTGCTGGGCCGTACAGCAAGCTTCTGACACTGTGGGCCTGGGATAGGCAACCTAAGGTGACCAAATGCCCCAGTTTGCCCTGGACAGAGGGGTTTCCCAGGATGCAGGATTTTCAGCGCTAAAATCAAGATAGCCCCAAGCAAACCAGCATGGTTGGTCATCCTAGAAGAGACCCCAAGAATTAAATTTTTAACAAGATCCGAGGCAATGTGATGATCCAGGAACCACATTTTGAAAACCACTGTCTGGATCTGGACAGTATTATGCTTCTGAAATAAGTGAGACAGAGAAAGACAAATACTACATGATGTCACTTATATGTGGAATCTAAAAAATAAAACAAACAAATGTGTATAGCAAAACAGAAACAGACTCAGAGATATAGAAAACAAACGAGTGGTTTCCAGTGAGGGAAACAGTGGGCGACTGGCAAAATAGAGTTATGGGATTAAGAGATACAAGCTACTACGTGTAAAATAAATAAGTAACAAGGATATATTGTACAGCACAAGGAATTATAGCCCTTACCTTGAAATAACTTATAATGGTGTATAATCTGTAAAAATGCTGAATCAGTATGTTGTACACCCAAAACTAATACGATATTGTAAATCAACTATACTTCAGTAAAAAAATGTAGCTTATAACTTTTTTAATTTTTAGTTTTTTGAATAATAAAAATTTATATGTGGCCACTTTGAATTGCTTTTTTAATATGTATTGCTCATTTGTATTAAATCCATTTAAAATCTGGTTCAGGTCTGATTTATCGGTCTGCCTATTATCATGACATTTACTAAACTATATTTAAAAACTGTCATCATTATACATTTTAAAGTGAGCATCGTCTGTGCTAGTGTTTTTCAAAATGTGATACTGTAGTCTATTATATCCTCTTAATTTTTCCAGATAAATAACAATAATTTTAACAGCTTTATCGAGAAATAATTTACATACTATAAAGCTCGCCTATATACATGGATTCAGTGGTTTGTAGTATATTTACAGAGTAGTGCAACCATCATCATAATCCAAACTTAGTACATTTTCATCACCCCCAAAACAAAGTTTGTACCTCTTCACTGTCACTCCCAAGTACCAGCTGGCTCCCCTCTCCCAGACTTAGGCAACCGCTAATATACTTTCTGACTTTGAGGGATTTGCCTACTCTGGATATTTCATACAATGGAATCATGCAACATGTGGTCTTTTGTGACTAGCATATTTCACGTACGGACAGAAAAAGGAAGTCAGCTATCTATCTCAGGATTTACCTTTAGATTAATTGTATTGCCCTGTATTTCAGATTTTCTCTCCTCTAAGTCTGTGACAACTCTTAATCAAAATTAGCAGATATATCCATGCAGTACACCTCCACCTCCTTCCAATTCTCTGTCATCTCCTCACTTGTGATGCTCCACTTGATTGCGGAGTAACTGATAGTCTTCCTGTAAAGAAACCATTGCAGGAGATTCTCTCCATCATAGTCTGAGAGCTTATCTTATGTAAAAATAAATCTTGCAGCAGATTGTTTTTGCCCAAACAAACGGACACACCTGGGTGCAATTTGGCTAAACAAAATTCTGTAGTTTTATAAGTGCTGATACACCACAGACACAGGCAGCTGGGGCCTAAACTATATATGTAAATATATGTAAGCACAAAACCTTCATCTCTCTCACCAAAACACAAAACAAATCAAAACAAAAAAACAGTGCTGTTGGAATACTGCAAACAACGACTGGATCTACAGCTAGTTGAGATCATTGGTAAATAAATCGTTAAAGAACAAATAGGTTCACTTAATCTGAAAGAGGGACAGAATCTATAAACCAAACTTTCTTGGCTAGAACTTCCTGTTACTTCTCAATATGACTTTCAGACAAAGCCAGTCTAATAATTCAGATGGGCATGTATTTCTTATTGTTGATGTTAATTATTATATATTATATATTTTTTTGCTGTTACTCTGAATAAGATCTTTTATATCTCATATTTTCAATGTAAGAAAAACAGCCTCCAGTTATTGTATATTGATTTAAATTCTAATCCCTTTATAAATTCTCTTCATTCATCCATTTTTCAGTTGATCTTCCTTGCATTTTAATAGACATTTCTATCACCTGCAGGCAATAAATTCACACTCTTCTTTCCAAAATTATAACTTTAAAAATATATATATACAAATGCTTTCCAAAGAATGACTATCTCACAATGAGAAAAATCCTTATTGTATTTTAATGGATTTCATTGTTTATTAAGTGGTCATCTTGAGTTAAATAATTTTAAAGTATTTTTTCTGTTCCATATTTTCAAAGAATTTTTAATAATGGTATTATTTGACTGTTTATGAATAATTTTTCTGCTTCAACCTTCTGAGGTGATGTATTTTATTAATAGGTTTCCTAATGCTGAACTATCCCTCAATTTCCTGGCATGAGCCCTACTTAGTTGTTACACATTATTCCTTTATTATACTTCGTGATTCACTTTGTACACGTTTACCTTTGAATACCTGCACGTGCACGTAGCAGTGCTGCTGGTCTACAGCTGTTCTTCTGGACAATGCAGACTCCATGGGATACTCACATTGTGCCACCAACAGTGAATATCCTCAGAAGTAACGTAAGTTCAATTTTATTTGGATATTTGAGGTAGGGCAAAATGAGAAATTTACCTGTCAAATTAAAATACTGTCTTCATCTGCTTGGGCTGCTATAACAAAATACCACAGACTGGGCAGCTTATAAACAACAGAAAATTATTTCCATATTTACCATAGAAAATACTCAGTACAGTACATCATACATAGCAGGTCCACCAAATGTATTTACAAAATTGAATTAGTTGCCATGTAAGTGTGAGTTGGGCATATTAACACATCCTTTTATTGTTGTACCAGAGCATTCACTGTCCTACAAGCCTGCCTGACTCCCTGCAGAAATGGAATATTACCTTAGTATTTACTGTGGATCAGAGCCCAAACTCTTTAAAATTAGTTGTCAACTGACAGAAAAATAAGATGCAAAAGACTTGGGTCTGGTCAAAATATAAATGAATTTTGCCCAAGAGAGAAAATAACCTCAAAGTTATGTTTTTATTATCTTAGGACATTAGCCATATCTTTAATTTATCAATCTTATTTATCATTCTTTTTGTTTTCACTGATTATAAGTATATATTTTTCAGTTTTGTGTAACGTCTTTTGAACGAGCTTTGCTAACTGGCTAATTCCCTCATTATTTAAACACATGTCCACTATATATTGGTATGAGAACTTTGTTCTTAACATTTTGCAAGTTATATGTTGACACTCTTAAGTAAAAGAGTTTATTGTCTTGTTTCACGTTTTGGGGTTTTTTTAATGCTTTTTGTGGTATATGCACTTTTGTTAAAGGATTTTATTTATCTTATGGCAATCTTATACAGTAGCAGAAAATGAAAATACTGGTCATTCACAGTCGGGAAAATTGAGATAGAAGCATGAACAAATTGGCAGCAGAAGACACAGCAAGGCTACCAGGACAGCCTCCTGAAGGTGTCACTGCTGGCACCATCATTAGCACTTAATGGACTGTCACTGTCAGAGGACACTGCCGCTATGTCCACCAGCAGCATTCTGGAACACTGCCACGTGCCACAGCGTATAAATCCCAAACTCCCCCAGTTTTATGCATCATTCTTTCTAGCTTCCTAGGCAGAGCATCTACTTGAAAAAGCCTACCTACTTTTGAAAAACAATACATCCACTTAAAATTTAAAGAATATTTGGGACAATATTTTAATTTCAGAGAGTCAATACTTAGAGATCAGTTCGTTACGAGTTTTCCACAATTATTTTCTAGATTTGTACAGGGCTTCACATGAACAGAGCAGAATCAGACCTTGAATATCTACCTATGGAAGACGCTTACCTGGTCCAAGCCCATCATGGCCTACGACAATCTTGTACAAATTCTCAAGGGTCATGGCTTCTAGGGAGAAGGTGTCAATCTGTAACAAATCAAAAAAGTATAGTTAGATCCAGACTATGAGTCTGATTTCTAATGAGTATAAATTAAGATACAGCAAAAATTCACTGTGAAAGGGATTAGGTTCATTCAGTAAATACACAAATCTGTCTAAATTAAGAAAGTAAAAGTTAAAACAATAATATTAATTTATAGAACATAATAACAAGTTTTCTTCCTTCTTGCCCATTTTTCATTATAAAAGCATAAATTTGAGGACTCTCTACAAATATGTTTTCAAATAATGATAATATAAATGTAATAATTATAAAGTATACTAAATGTTTCCACTCATTTGAATTCAACAAACTTATCTGTCCTGAATGGAATTTTTTAGCAATGTTTATGGGTCATTTGCAAAACTAATGTTTCTAAAGTAATTTTAGAATATTGATGCAAAAACTATTGAAAATTTATAACATTTATCTGGAACAATGTCCCAGTGCACTGCTACAATCAAAACTGTTCATGTTTGTGCTCCAATGGTTTGTGTATTCAGAATATGGGTAAAAGTGAGGAGCCAGAGTTCTTTTGATAAAACCTACGATAATGATACAGATTAAAATGCAAGAAAATACATGATGTAGCATAGCGGTTGAAAAATAATTCAAAAACAAAAAATAAGCTTTGCATTTCAGTGTCATATATGTTTTGAAATATTTTCACACATAGCGATATCTTATCCTTAAAAGTCACTCAGTGAGAAAAAAACATATCCACTCTAGAGATAAAGAACAGTGAGGCACAGAACCAGTATTACAGCTCAGTTCCTCTGATATGTAATAATACTACCTTCTTTGCAATCACTCTGCCTCTGCATAAGTGGACTATAAAAAACATAAATAACAGATAAAGCCATTAGCATTTATTTACAAAGAATACAGTCAATGCCTGATAAAGGTTAATGGATAACACTGCCATCTCTTTATCATGAAAGGGATCTGCTAGAAAAGGAGGACATCCTATGCAATAATAGAAAATACTAGCAAAGAAAATCATGAGTTACAATATTTATGATGACTGATGTAGAGAATGCTAAGAAAAAAAGAGGAAACATAATGAAAACATGCTGATATACTTAAAATTATTTGGATTATCACAGAAAGCTGAGATAACTAAAATACCTCCATAATTTACTCAGTTAAAAAATTAAATATTACTTACATATTAATATTAGTAATAGTAAAAAAAATAACATATTCAGTTTCCAAATTTGACAATGAAAGTTGTTATACAGTCCACCCATGAACAACACAGGTTTAAACTTCACGGGTCCACTGATACATGAATTTTTTTCAATAAATATGCACTACAGCACTACACAATCAGCGCAGTCGGTTGGATCCTCGGATGCGGAACCATGGATATGGAAGCATGGATGTGCAGGGTCAACTGTAAAGTTATATGCAGATTTTCAACTGCATGGGGGTCAGTGCCCCTAACCTCCTACGTTGCTCAGGGTCAACTGCATATAGTAATCCTCATTTAACAACACAAAAGTAGGTGTAAAAATCAGACAATTGGGAATGACTTCAGCAAGATGGTGGACTAAGGAGAACCAAGCCCTCATTCCTCATGGAGACACCATTTTAAACACAGTGTATGGACTAGAATACTCCTGTGAAAATTCTGAACAGCAGATAAGAAGCTGCAGCACCCAGTCCAATGCATAATGAAGAGGGGACTCCATCAATATGGGAGGAAAAAGAAACAGAATGAAGAAAAGTGAAGAGAACCTAAGGGGCTTTTGGAATATACTATTCCAAAATAGTATATTGAGGAATATACTATTTTTGAGGAATATACTATTGAGGAATATACTAAAGGAATATACTATATTTTGAGGAATATACTAAAATATTGAGTATTTTGAGGAATATACTATTCCTCAAACGGAATAGTATATGCACTGTAGGAGTCACAGGAGAAGAGAGAGAGAGAAAGGGGCAAAGAGCTTTTATGGACATACAAATTCAAGATCAATGAACCTGAACTAAGATAAACCTAAAGAGACCCGAACCAAGACACATTATAATCAAATTGTCAAAAGTCAAAGACAAAGAGAGAATCTTGAAAGCAGCAAGAGAAAAGTGGCTCATCATGTGCCAGTGAGCTTCTAGAAGTTTATGAGTGGATTCTTGAGCAGAAATCATGCAGGCTAGAAGGCAATGGGACAATATATTCAAAGAAAAACCTGCCAACTAAGAATTCTATATCAGATGAAACTGTCCTTCAAAACTGAAGGTGAAATTAAGACTTTCCCAGGTAAAATAAAAGCTGAGGGAGTTCATTTCCAGTAGACTGCCTTACAAGAAATGCCACAGGGAGTCCTTCAAGTTGAAAAAAAATAAAAAGGATAATAAATAGCAACACAAAGCTATATGAGTTGGAGAAAATATTTGCAAATCATATATGTGACAAGAGATTAATATCCAGAATATATAAAGAACTCCTTCAGCTCAACAACAAATAAATAACTTGATTTTAAAATAGCAAAAGACTTGAATAAACACTTCTACAAAGATGATATACAAATGACCAACAAGCATATGAAACGCTGTCAACCTAATTTAACATTAGAGAAATGCAAGTCAAAACTACAGTGAGGTATCACCTCACACCCGTTAGGATAGTTACTGTCAAAAACAGAAAATAACAAGTGTTGCCAAGGATGTGAAGAAACTTGAACCCTCGTGCATTGTTAGTGGGATTGTAAAATAGTGCAATCGCTATTGAAAACGGTATACTGTTTCCTTAAGAAAATTAGAAATAGAACTTCCATATGATCCAGCATTCCTGCTGCTAAGTGTATACCCAAAAGAATTGAACTGGGGGTACCCATTCAATGGTATGCAGAGGACACCCACTGCATTATTCACAATAGTCCAAAGTTTGAGGGACTTCCCTGGCGGTCCAGTGGTTAGGACTCTGCACTTCCACTGCTGGGGGTCCGGGTTCGATCCCTGGGCAGGGTAGTAAGATGGTGCAAGACGTGGTGTGGCCAAAAAAATTAAAAAGTAAAAAAACAAAAAAGTTTGAAATAACCAAAATGTCCATCAATGGATGAATGAATAAAGAAAAGGTGGTGTATACATACAATGGAATATTATTCAGACTTATAAAGGAAGGAAATCTTGTTAGATTCTACAACATGAATGAACCTTGAGGACATTATGCTCAGTGAAATAAGCTAGTTCACAAAAAGACAATCATTATATGATTCCGATTATATATTCAAATTCAGAGAGACAGAAAGTAGAATCGTTGTTACTAAGGATGGGGGAAAGGGGAACGAGGAGCTGTTATTCGATGAGTATAGAGTTTCAGTTTTGCAAGGTGAAAAATTTCTGGAGATCTGTTGCACAGCAAGGTAAATATCCTTAGCACTACTGAACTGTGCACTTTAAAAATACAGTTGACTGGGCTTCCCTGGTGGCACAGTGGTTGAGAGTCCGCCTGCCAATGCAGGGGACACGGGTTCGTGCCCCGGTCCGGGAAGATCCCACATGCCGCAGAGCGGCTGGGCCTGTGAGCCATGGCTGCTGAGCCTGCGCGTCCGGAGCCTGTGCTCCGCAACGGGAGAGGCCACAACAGGGAGAGGCCCGCATACCGCAAAAAAAAAAAGAAAGAAAGAAAAAGAAATGAAACAGGGAGAACCACTACAGATCCCGTGGAAAATTTAAATGATAATAAAAGAATACCATGAAAGACTCTATGTCCACAAATTTGATAACCTATATGAAGTGGACCAACCCCTTGAAAGACACACTGTGTCAAAGCTCACACAAGAAGAAACAGAATTTCAGCTTTGTGAGATCTGCTGCACAACAATGTGAATATATTTAAATGAAAGGTACACTTCAAAATGTTTGACAGTAAATTTTATGTTATGTATTTGTTACCACAATTTAAAAAAAAAAAAAATATATATATATATATATATATATATACACACAGGACATATTGTATAGAACAAGGAACTCTGCTCAATATTCTGTAATAACCTAAATGGGAAAAGAATTTGAAAAAGAATAGATACATGTAAATGTATAACTGAATCACTTTGCTGTATATCTGAAACTAACACAACATTGTTAATCAACTATATCCCAATATAAAATAATTTTTTTTCTTTTAAAAATGAGAGATGAAGAAGCAAAAGTGATCTCTGCATCATTACTAACAGTAGGTAGAACAGGGCACCTGGCGAACTCCTCCTACCAGGTGAATGGGTGGGCTGACGAGGAAGAGTGTTGAGAAAAATACTCATAAATGTTGAGGGAAATGCGTATGAATGATACAGTGCTCACACAAGCCTTCACTTTTCAGCAAATGGAACTATTCATATCTTTTCAAAAGTTAAAAATTTAACTTCAGAAACTTAACAAAGAGTTTATTACACCTTATTTAAAAACCACAAAGGAATCATCAGTCTCTGCAAATGTAGCAGCTCATGGTCCCTATTAAGTTATACAAGTTATTATATATTAGATTCTAAACCTAATATTAGATTCTATGACATTATGGAGCTTTTCTTAATCTTTACATAGTATTTATCATTTATTTCTTTAGAAAACTAAGATATCACATTTTTAATGGAAAATGTTGTGAACTGGAGAAAAATCTGTTTTTATCAATTGCCCATATAATAATTCTCATATATCCTTTTCCTATTCTCTTCCAAAGTAGAAGCCAGCAGACACAAGAGCAAACAGCTCTTCTGGACAGAGTCACCCTGAATTCTTGTGGCCATGAGCAGTGACTGACATGGAGCACAGCCTATTTCTCAGCCACATTTACACGAGTCTTAAACACACCTCTGCTTTTGCCCCAAAGCTTAGAAAGTCATTGGGCAGTTCTGTTTTCATTTCCTAATCAAATAGATAAATTTTCAAAAATGAGGCTGAGCCTGATAAGGAAAGCATACACTGGTTTTGTATTTTTTAACCCAGGAATAACTTCATTGGACATTCAATTTTCTCATGACCTTCTAAGAATTAATTTTCTTTTTTTGATTAGGAGGCATTTCAGCTGACATTCCTACAGGTTTAACTGTTGACAAGAACATATTCCTGAATGCCAGTACATGAAACAACTAAAAAATAGTTAGATGCAGCTGTCACACCAGCAGAGGCAATTGGCGAGGAATAAGCAGTTCCTTAATCACTCATTCATTCAATTATTCATTTACTCAACACGTATTGAACTTCTCTGTCCTTCAGCATTTAGGCAAACAAGTTTTACTTGTGCTGCCTGGAGTGGACCTTCTCTACCTGGAAAGATGGACGACTGCCCTTTGTTTAAAACAGGAAATTCTCAACAGACTTCCCTGTCCTCTCGATCGCGTGCCGACCATCGTTGAACAGGTATATAAAACTGTCTTCCAGCATTCATGTCCCACAATTGTGTTTACAACAGCAACAATATTACTTACAAAAATGTAAGAATACTTTATCAAAGAGTCAAATAAAAATTTTTATCCAAACCTGACACTTAAGAAGGCCTTTTCCCTTTTTTTTAGAAGTCGCTGAATACTTGACAAGAAAAGTGTTAATTTCTTCTTTTATTGCCATCTCAAGTACAATGGCATTTCTTTTCTCTACTTTGAAATTTTTCTATTTCTAATTTCTCCATATTGAAATGCTAGACATGTCAATTTCCTCCCAAATTTTCTGTCATCAATATTTTCCTATCTAGAAAGAGATATTTACAATTTTTAAAAATCTATTCCTTCCCTGTTCCAACCTCTTAGTAAGGAATTTCTTTTTACTTTAAAGTGATTTTCTAGAATACTAGCATGAGCTTAGATTCCATGCACTACAGATTCAAATTAATATAGTTCCCTCCTTGGGTCCTTAGCAATTAATGAAATTCAAGCTATAATTATTTATTTGGGTACCTATTATACCATATTATATCTAATCCATTCATCCTGGACTTAAACAAAGATGTTAATACATTCTGATAGGTTCAGATGAATGCCAAAAATCATTGAAAAGTAGAAATATGTTTTCTGATTCTAAAATCTAGCCTTTCATGAGAAGGGTACTATCATTATTTTAAAAACTTCTGTGAGGTATTGTTTTATCTGTTAAATTAATCTTACTGTCTTTAAAATGCCTTATATCAAGAGATTTTCAACTTTAATGTGTTTAGAAAATCATGTTGTTATAAAGGCAGACTTTCAATCCTTAAACTTACTATCTCTGTGGGTCTTGGTAAGGCCCAGAAATTTACATTCATAAATTCACATCAAGTGTGATTCTGGAGCAATCACACTTTAGAAAGGCTCCCTGAGAGCCGCACAGAATTACCGTTGGTTTGCAAGGTTAACACTGCTGCCACCACTATTTGATTCAGTTTTCAGATTACAGTCCAAGGCAGATCATTTGAGAAATACAAAAAAATCATCATTCAAAATGTTTTATTTTGTAGTCTTCCTTAACTAAACAAAGAATCAAGATTAAGTTCATAAAAGTAATGTGATTATTTTATGGATTGTGGAAATGTTGTATCATTATTGCTATAGTAGACTCAGTGTTTTAAATCAAATCCCTTCAACTTATAGGCACAGGTTGGCTTACTTAAAATTTTAAATTTCAAACTTCTAAACTGTATTATAAAAATTCAACAGAAAATTCTAAACTCATTATCTAACATCTTAATTTTGCCAAATGGGTAGATTATATACGGGCGTTATATACTCAGAATAAGACTTTGGATCAAGAATATCTCCTCTTCACTGGTACTGAAGGACAGGTGAGGTAAACCTCAAGCAAACACGTGGCCTTGCAATGACAGTCTCACCATAGAGAGAAAGACACCAAGAATTTTCAGCCTGATTTTTTTGTCTTTCCTCTTCAATATTATATAATTTCTTCAGATCACTTAACCACTGTCTCAGCATCCCAGCTTCATAATGAATATAATATTGCTTATTGGTTACTGATCAAATGAGTGTTAATTTTCATAAATTAGTTTGGCTTACCAGGAGAGAAAAAGTAAAAGATATTATTATCATATATGATCACTTACATATCAGTTTGAATACTATACTTCAAAAGCTCTATATATCAATAGCATAAAAGAGAAAATCATTTCATATAGAAGCCAGGTAGTAATTTTGAATTTTGAAATCTAACATCTACATTCTGTATTTTCATAAAGTGAGTTTCACTGATTCATTCTCCTTCAGGATCTCTTGTGACTTTAATGTAAAGAAGATGGCATTATTAACAACTGTATATTTCTGCTAATGAAAGAAAAAATATGTTTTTAAGGGATTACTCATCTTCCATGAATTTTTCATTAATTTTCTCATGTGTTATAAAACTGTAGAACAAGTTTGCCAAGAATATCAGGGGTTTGACTAGGTGTTCTTTGCATTTTGAGAACTTGTTTAAAGATTATTTATTCTGAAATGACAAAAGAGGGAAATATACCATACACAAAAATGGATTACAAGCTGCATGATATCCAGTGTTAAAGACATGCAATATTGGCAATCACAGTAATAAGTAAAATTTTAGATTCTGAACAATGTAGAAAATTGAAGCCTCTTTTTGCTCCTAAAAGCACTCAGGGACTTTATCTCACTTAGCATGAGTAGACTAAATTTGAGGGCTGGCATTCAAGTCTAGTAGAAAATTATTTCACCAACAAGAATGGGCTATTTTACTGCCCTTCTGGAGCAGGTAACAACCTCCTAGTCACGTTTTCATCATTATTGCAACCACATCAAGAAGCAATGTGAGTTTATCCAGATTCCCAAGTATTTTCTTTTCTTTGCAAAGAGGCAAAAGGATTGCTTGGTTGAGGTGCTTCCCTCAACTAATTAGGGATTACAATTATTAATAAGGGCACATGATGCTGCTGCCTTGAGGAATACACTGACTAAAAAGTCCAGGTTTGACTCCATCCACTCACAATAGGTATGAAATGCCCCCTTGAGGTTTGATTCTCAAGCAGAATTTATGAGGATCTTGCAAAGGATGGAAGTATTGGTATGTATTTACCTCTTTACAGTGCCAGGAAGGGGAGATTCTGGAGTTCGTGTGAACAATACGAATCTTAAAGAGTGTTCCAATGTCTCCAACTGTGATCTATAAAGGAACCAAGAGAACTTCTTTCAATGTAATTTCACAAAATCCATTTTTTTTGGGGGGGGGGCTACGGGGGCCTCTCACTGTTGTGGCCTCTCCCGTTGCGGAGCACAGGCTCCGGACGCGCAGGCTCAGCGGCCATGGCTCACGGGCCCAGCCGCTCCGCGGCATGTGGGATCTTCCCAGACCAGGGCACGAACCCGTGTCCCCTGCATCGGCAGGGACAGGGAAGCCCACAAAATCCATTTTTTTAAAAACCTTATATTAGGACATTATATTTTGATAAAGTAATCAATCTATCAACAAGATTTTAGAATTATAAACATTTATACACCTAATGACAGAGTGCCAAAATATATGAAGCAAAAATGGACAGAACTGAATGGAGAAATAGTCTACAATAATTGTTGGAGACTTTAACACCCCACTTTGAATAATGGAAAGAACAACTAAACAGAAGATCAATAAGGAAATAGAGGACTTGAAAAACATTATACACCAACTAGATCTAACAGACATTTATAGAAAGCTCCACTCAACAACAGCAAGAACACATAGTTTTCTCAAGTGCACATAGAACATTCTCCAGGATAGACTATATGTTACGTCAAAAAAGAGGTTTTGAAAATTGAGTAAGACTGAAATCATACAGAGTATCTTTTCTAACTACAATGAAATGAAACTAGAAATAAATACAAGAAAGACAACTGGAAAATCCACAAATACATATAAATTAACCTACATACTCTTAAGCAACAAATGAGTCAAAGAAATTGCAAGGGAAATTTAAAAATACCTTGAGATGAATGAAAAAACACACAAAAACATAGTGGATATTGCTGAAAGCAGAGGTCGCAGGGAAATTTTAGCTGTAAACCATAAAATATGAACGTACTTAAAAGGAGGAAACCATTTCAGGTGAATGTCCATCAACTAGACTGGCAAGCTTGCTGTGAGAGAAAACTTCTTTGGAGATTTTGATCCAATAAATCCAGAGACTCTAAGGAGAGGGAGAAGGAGGAGGGGGAGGAGAAGGGAGGGAGAGAATGAAGGACGAAGAGGGTGCGGGTAGGAGGAAAGTGGGAAGAGGAGGAAGAGGAGGAAGAAAACGGAGGTTCTCAAATAAATAACCTATAACTTTACAACTTAAGGAACTAGAAAGAAAGAGGAGTAAACTAAATGCAAAGCTAGCAGAAGAAAGGAAATAATAAATTAGAATGGAGATAAAATAGAGAACAGCGAAACAGTAGAACCAACAAAACCAAAAGCTGATTCTTTGAAAAGAAAAACTTACATTTAGCTAGCCTAAAAAAAAAACAGAAAACTCAAATTACTAAAATTATAAATGAAAATAGGGACATTACTACTAAACTTACAGAAATAAAAAGGATTATAAAGGAACATCATGGACAATTTATGCCAGCAAATTAGATAAACTACATGAAATGGACAAACCTTTAGAATCACACAAACTATCAAAATGTACTCGAACAAAACAAAAGAAAAACAAAGTCTGAAGACGCCTGTAACAAGTTACTGAAGCAGCAATCAAAAACTTCCCAACAAAGAAAAATCTACGACAGTTGGCTTCACTGGTGAATTCTACCAAATACTTAAAGAAGAATTAATACCAACTCGTCTCAAAATCTTCCAAAAAATAGAGGAGATGGGAACACTTCTTAACGCATTCTACAAGGTCAGCGTTACCCTGATACCAAAGCCAGACAAAGACATGACAAGAAAACTAGAGACAAAACCACTTGTAAATATAGAGGCAATAATGAAACTTAAAAGCTTTTGCACAGCAAAGGAAACCATAAACAAGAGGAAAAGACAACCTTCAGAATGGGAGAAAATATTGCAAATGAAGCAACTGACAAAGGATTAATCTCCAAAATTTACAAGCAGCTCATGTATCTCAATATGAAAAAAACAAACAACCCAATCCAAAAAAAGGGCAGAAGACCTAAATAGATATTTCTCCAAAGAAGATATACAGATTGCCAACAAACACATGAAAGAATGCTCAACATCATTAATCATTAGAGAAATGCAAATCAAAACTACAATGCGACATCATCTCACACCAGTCAGAATGGCCACCATCAAATGATCTACAAACAATAAATGCTGGAGAGGGTGTGGAGAAAAGGGAACCCTCTTACACTGTTGGTGGGAATGTAAGTTGATACAGCCACTATGGAGAACAGTATGGAGATTCCTTAAAAAACTAAAAATAGAACTACCATACGACCCAGCAATCCCACTACTGGGCATATACCCTGAGAAAACCATCATTCAAAAAGAGTAATGTATCACAATGTTCATTGCAGCTCTATTTACAATAGCCCGGAGATGGAAACAACCTAAGTGCCCATCATCGGATGAATGGATAAAGAAGATGTGGCACATATATACAATGGAATATTGCTCAGCCATAAAAAGAAACGAAATTAAGCTATTTGTAATGAGGTGGATAGACCTAGAGTCTGTCATACAGAGTGAAGCAAGTCAGAAAGAGAAAGACAAATACTGCATGCTAACACATATATATGGAATTTAAGAAAAAAAAAATGTCATGAAGAACCTAGGGGTAAGACAGGAATAAAGACACAGACCTACTAGAGAACGGACTTGAGGATATGGGGAGGGGGAAGGGTGAGCTGTGACAAAGTGAGAGAGAGGCATGGACATATATACACTATCAAACGTAAGGTAGATAGCTAGTGGGAAGCAGCCGCATAGCATAGGGAGATCAGCTCGGTGCTTTGTGACCACCTAGAGGGGTGGGCTAGGGAGGGTGGGAGGGAGACGCAAGAGGGAGGGGATATGGGAACATATGTATATGTATAACTGATTCACTTTGTTATAAAGCAGAAACTAACACACCATTGTAAAGCAATTATACCCCAATAAAGATGTTAAAAAAAAAAGTTAAAAAAAATAAAAAATAAAATGCACTAATATAAAAAAAAAAAGAAAAATATATAGAGGCAAAAATCTTCAACAAATACTAGCAAACTGAATCCAGAAGCATAATAAAATGATTATACACTCTGACCAATGGGATTATACATCCTGACCAAACCATCCTGATTTATCCCAGGAATGGAGAGTGGGTCAACATACAAATATCAATGTAATACACCACATAAATAGAATGAAGAGGAAAAAAAAAAAACTCATCTCAACTGATGCAAAAACAAGCATTTGACAAAATCCAACACATTTTCATGATAAAAACACTCAACAAACTAGAAATAGAAGGGAACTTCCTGAACATAGTAAAGAGCATCTATGAAAAACCAGCAAGTAATATCAATACTTAATGATAAAAGACTGAAAGTTTCCTCCTAAATCAGGAACAAGATAAGAATGCCAGTTTTCATGACTTCTGGTCAACATTGTACTAGAAGTTGTAGGTATAGCAATTAGGCAAGAGAAAGAAATTTTAAAACATCCAAATTGGAAAGGAATAAATAAAATGATCTCTATTCACAGACTATATGATCTGATATATAGAAAATCCTAAAGATTCCACACACAAAAAAAAAAACTATTAGAGTTAAAAAATGAATTCAGCAAAGTTACACAATACTCACAACACACGAAACACAACACATAAAAATCTGTTGCATTTCTATAACTAGTAATGATCAATATGAAAAAGAAATTAAGACAACAATTCTATTTACAATAGCATCAAAAAGTATAAAATTCTTAGGAATAAACTTAACCAAGGAGGTGCAAGACTTACACAAGAAAAACTGCAAAATATCACCGAAAGAAAGTAAATAAATGTAAACATATCATGTTCATGGATTGGAAGGCTTAATATTGAAAAGATATCAATACTACCAAAGTGATCTACAGATTCAGCATATAATCCCTATCAAAATCTCAATGGCCTGTTTTGCAGAAATGGAAAACCTGATCCTAAAATTCATATGGAATTGCAAAGGGCCAGAAATAGCCAAAGCAATCTTGAAAAAATAAAAACAAGGCTGGAGGACCCAAAATTTCTTATTTCAAAACTTACTACAAAGCTATGGTATTGAAAACTGTGGGGTACGGGCATAAAGATATATACATAGATCAATGGAATAGAACTGAAAAATAAACCCTATGCATCTATGGCCAGTTAATTTTTGACAAAGGCATAGGGTTATTCATGGGAGTAGGAATAGTCTCTTCAACAAACAAAGCGAGGACAACTAGGCATGTTCCTGTAAAAGAATGGAACTGGACTTTTACTTCATACCATATATAAACTGTAACTCAAAATAGATCAAAGAACTAACATAGAAGAAAACAAAGTGGTAAGTCTTCGTGACCTTGGATTCGGCAATGGTTTCTTAGATATGACACCAAAAACACAAGGAATAAAAAAAAATAGATGAATTGGACATCATCAAAATTAAAAATTCTTGTGCATCCAAAGACACTATCAAATGAATGAAAAGACAACTCACAGAATGGGAGAAAATCATATTTCTGATAAGGGTCTAGTATTCAGAATACATAGAGAACTCTTACAACTCAACAGCAAAAAGAAAAAAAAAAACAATTTAAAACTGGGCCAAGACAGGGAGATCAGCTTGGTGCTTCGTGACCATCTAGAGGGGTGGGATAGGGAGGGTGGGAGGGATGCAAGAGGGAGGGGATATGGAGATGTATGTATAGCTGATTCACTTTGTTATAAAGCAGAAACTAACGCACCATTGTAAAGCAACTATACTCCAATAAAGATGTTAAAAAGAAAGAAAAAAATTAAAATGGGCCAAAGATTTGAATAAATATATATCCAAAGAAGATACACCAATGGCCAACAAGCACATAAAAAGATACTCAATATCATTAATCATTAGGGAAATGTAAATCAAAATGACAATGAGATCCCACTTCATACCCATGAGGATTGGCTAGAATTTTTTTTCGAAAATTGACAAGTGTTGGTGAAGATGTGGAGAAACTGGAATCCTCATACATTGCCAGTGGAAATGTAAAATGGTACAGCCAGTGTGGAAAAGAGTTTGGTGGTTCCTCAAAAAGTTAAACATAGAATTACCATATGACCCCAGAAATGTCACTCCAAGATATATACTCAAAAAAAAAACCCAAAAATAAGTGATTCAAAAACTATTACTTGCACACAAATGTTCATGTCAGCATTATTCACAATAGCCAAAGGGTAGGAAAAAACCAAGTATCCATCCATAGATGAATGGAAAAACAAAATGTGGTGTTTCCATACAATGAAATATTATTCAACCGTAAAAAGGAATGAAGTATTGACACTGCTACAACATGGATGAACCTTGAAAACATGCTAAGTGAAAGAAGCTAGACACAAAAGACCACATTTTATATGATTCCATTTATATAAAATATCCAGAATTGGCAAATCCTTAAAGACAGAGGGCAGATTAGAGGTTGCTAGGGATTGGGGAAAAGGGAATTGGGAGGGACGGCATAATGAGGTTTCCTTTTGGGGTGACTAAAATGTTCCGGAACTCGGTAGTGGTGGTAATTGAACAATACTGTGAATGTACTACATGCCACTGGATTAACTTTAAAATGGTAAGTTTTGTTTTGTAGATTTTACCACAATAAAAAAGGAAAGAGAAGAGCTGTACAAAGAAACTGTAAGGAAAAAGAAAAGGAAAGGGGAAAACAAAAGCTTTCTTAAAAACCCTTAGAATAAAACAATTCATGAGAATAAATGAACACTATGATCAAAATCAGCAACAAATTACTAAAGTTAATGAAGCCATCACTTCCACAAACAAGACACACATGTAGCAATCCCAGGGTCAAGCAAGAGAGACCAAGACAACAGAAACAGCTGAAATGCAGGTAGCAGTGCTAAGAAAAACAGAAGCATCAAACTGTGAAAATGGTTTCCTGTGGGAAAGGGAATGGGGATTATAGGTGCTCCTATCTTACTACAGAATTCACCTTAAATTTAATGATTAACCCTACACCATGTGAAGGTATAATTTGATTTAAAAGTAAATGTGAAACAATAAAATAGCAAAACAACAAAAACAGCCCAGACTCTTTTGGTACAATCACCTCTAAAACTATTTCTTACTCATGCAAAATAACAACAACATCTTCATTTTTTATTTTTACTCGTTAATGACCATTGACACAAGAAAGAGTTTATTCAAATATTGACCCAAATAGAAAGTATGGAAAGAACAGTTCAAATTAAACTATTAGTTTCATTCTAGATAGCTCAACCTCTTCCGTGACGTATGTGGGCTGAGTACACAGGTTGTAGTAAATCAAACACCCAGGACCACATGGAAGGGGTATTGTGTGAAGATCAAAGCTACTCAAGGACCCTTTTTTCTGATTGTGACTTTATTCTCTGTCTCTACCCGGTTCTAGTCAATCCCTCTGTACCTCCAGTCGTTGGTTCCATGGACATCACTAAGCATCTGAAGTGCAAGGTGCTGGGCTCACATCAAGTCCTGCCTTTGATTGCGAGTCTTTCTGTCTCTAGTTTAACAATGTGACCCGGGTCCCCCCTGCTTCATCTTTGCTACCTCTGTTTCTCCCTAAATCTTGATCTCAATGTGTCCAGCCAAGACATAATAATGTGATGACAACTTCTCCGCCTTCCTTTATTTGATCATTTATTTTTCCCTTTTTGACCTTGACTTTCAGGCTCATCTGTTAGAGCCTCAGACAGAAAGGCACAGCCCTTGCTCCTGGCAGCCATGAGTATACAAACAGCAAATGCTGGTCATCCAGTATTTCTCTCTAGCTGTTGTCTCTTACTGTATTGCAGTTTTATTGGTGTTTTAACCCACTTGAGCAAAAACCGCCATGAATTACTTTTGATTGATCTTCTACAGGACACGTTGCTATAACAGGAAGCACTCAATTCCATAGATTGCATTCATTCCAAACTACCTACTAGCTGTGTCCCTTATATTACCAGGTTTTACTCAGTTTTATTACTTACAGTAAATATGTCTTCATGGCCATGAAATCGAGCTCCATCTGTTCCATAAAGATATATGGGGGCTGAACTTCTATGATGTCCATAAAATATAATATAAATCTGTGAGCTTGTCCCAGCATTTGGCAAGTCACTGGTGATTATGGAAACTTTCCATTTACCACCTATAAGAAGCACAAATAACACAGAGAATTACAACAACTTACAAAAATGGAAGACTCAGAAGAACAGGTCATCATAAAGCTGGGAGAGTTTAGGCTTCTCTGATGGCGCAGTGGTTAAGAATCCGCCTGCCAGTGCAGGGGACACAGGTTCGAGTCCACATGCCGCGGAGAAACTAAGCCCATGCGCCACATCTACTGAAGCCTGCGTGCCTAGAGCCTGTGCTCCACAACAAGAGAAGCCACCGCAATGAGAAGCCCACGCACTGCAAGGAAGAGTAGCCCCCACTCGCCACAACTAGAGAAAGCCCACACGCAGCAACGAAGACCCAACACAGCCAAAAATAAATACAATTTAAAAATGAAATTAGGGCTTCCCTGGTGGCGCAGTGGTTGGGGGTCCGCCTGCCGATGCAGGGGGCCCGGGTTCGTGCCCCGGTCCGGGAGGATCCCGCGTGCCGCGGAGCGGCTGGGCCCGTGGGCCATGGCCGCTGAGCCTGCGCGTCTGGAGCCTGTGCTCCGCAACGGGAGAGGCCACGGCATGAGAGGTCCGCGTACTGCAAAAAAAAAAAAAAAAAAAAATGAAATTAAATTTTAAAAAAATTATAAAAAAATGAATATCCTTTCTAAAAATAAATAAATACTCAATAAAATGACTATGTCCTACAGTGTAACTGGGAGAGTATTTCTAGAAGATCTTTAATAAAGTTGTCATAGTTGATCATGCCTGGACAACAAGAGAGTCACTATATAAGTTCTCTTAAGTTCCCAGCATTTTAACAAAATATCTCCAATAGTCTTAGCTCTGACATATAACACTGGGTTGGCCCGAAAGTTCATTCAGGTTCTTCTGTAGCATCTTATGGAAAAACCCAAACAAACTTTTTGGCCAAACCAATCTGTGCATTGAGAAGTATACCTTTTAAGATCTTTTGAGTTTAGGTGTTTATTTTCCAAAATTAAAAATTATGTAATAATTTATATAAACATAAAAATTGGAATCAGATAAGTTAGGAATTCAAAAGTCATCTGGTACAATATCTTCACTTATTGTTTTAAGTATTCCTAATTAATAGATAAATTAACCCGAGTTCCACAAATGTTAAATAAATTTTGTATCATCCAGCAACAAATAAAAACAGTGCCAGAAAATGTATGGTTCCTGGTGAACATAACTGAGATTAACTAAACATCATAACACATTGATAGTGGTATGATATTACTTCCTACAATTTTAATTTAATTTTGCCAGGTTTCTTTGGAGTGAACATCAAGAGTTGATCAGTAAGAGAACTGAAGCAATGAGAAATTATGGTAATACACTCAAGCTTACATTAAAGAAGAAAGAATATGACGCATAAAACTCAGAACTATGGACTTAAATAACATTCTACTCTTTAGGGTGTGATTTTCTCTCTCCCATATTTGAACTGAAGTGTATTTTCCCATCTTGATCCTTCAAGTAGCAATCAAATTCCAGATTTAAATTTTACTTATACGGTACAATAAATATATGTTAAACGAATGTCTATTTTTTAAAATCCACTTTAAAACAGGAAATTCTACTTTATTTTTCCAACACATAGCAAAAAGCCATGTTAGGCCACCAACTCATCTTGGTAGACAATCAGTTAGTAAATAAAAACATCATTTTAAAAAATTGAAAGAGATGAGTAGGCTATCTTTAACAATAGCAGAAGCAGCTAAATTGCAATTACAAACTACAGAGCTGGGAAAGTCCTAGCTGTTTTATGTAGAATAACTAGTATGTTAGTGCTTGTTTGGATAAAATGAGATCACGCTCTTCAGCTTTTGCTCTCTTAGAAATGCAGCAGAAGAGTTCAGGGGGGAGTCGTACTTGCTAAGCGTGCAAGGACCAAATCGACAGGGACGGAAACTGCACTTCCCGACCACGGAGACGGAAGAGGGTGAGCTGTATAGGGATAGAAATAAAAATGAAAGTAACGAAATAATGTGGTAATGAAATTACCACATGTTTGTAAACCATTTACCTCTTTAAATCATTAAAACCTTAACCTTGGGAGGAAATGTTGCAAAAACTGGAGCCGAATCTAAACATCATGAACCGAGATTCGTCTTTTTGTTCATATCTTCAGTCAATCGATAGCCAACAAGTCACTGAGTCACTACTGGGTGCCCAGTGTCATGGGCAGTAGTTGGAAATCACAGAATGATGTCTTGGTCCTCCATTAGCCTATAATCTATATGATGTGGGAAGGCCAGCACACCAAAAAGGAAGAAATATCAGAACATTCTCAAGGTAGGATTTTGGTGAAGTGGGCCCAGGTCACGGAAAAGTTAGCAAAACTAATTTTTTTTAATTAAAAAAAAAAAACTGGCCAAAAAAAAATCAATAGAAATTAAACAAAGAAGGTACAAAACCTTGTCCTATAATCTTTGTAAAACAGAAGGCAAGAGGAGAGTGAGACACAATTTCAGGAATTTACAGGGCACCTAACACAGCTTCCTCAACAACATGGGAGAAAGAAGGTGAGTAGATAAAATTCTAAAAACCTTGTTAATATTCATACCCTATTAGGCTCCAATTTGAAAGAGTGGGTTGAAGGGGTGAGTAAATGGGCTGGAGAAAGACAGGATGCAGGGAGTGGACAAACAGCTTGATAAAAGATTCAAATTACCATAACATACGCAAAATAACTAGCAAATTTCAATAGCCCTTTATCTTTTAAAAAATAATTATTAAAATTTATAGTTAAGTCATTTTCACAAAGAACTACAGGCCCAGATGGTGAATTTTCTACCAAACCTTTAAGAAACAAATAATGCCAATCCTACACAAATCCTTTGGAAGAGTTCCCAACTCATCATGTGAGATGAGCATTACTCTGATACTAAAACCAGACAAAGGCATAAAAAGAAAACTACAGAGAAATAACCCTCATGAACATAAATGAAAATATTTTAACAAAAAATATTAGGAAATCAAGTCAACCACAACCTTCAGGTTTATCTCAGGAATGCAAAGCTTTTTAACATTTAAAAATCAATGTAATTCACTACATTAACAGAATAAGAGAACATGTATCTGATCACCTCAACAGATATCAAAAACAAAGCAGCTGGCAAAATGAAATACCCATTCATGATAGAAACTTATTATTGGAAATGATGAAAATGAGAAACACTCTTATTAGAAACTCAAGTAAAGGCAATTCTTGTTATAAAGTGACAGAGAACTTCACTGAATTATGCTCTATTATTCAGTGGAGGAAATAGTACTTATAGGTGATGAACTTACATGTTTACCTGAGATTTCCAGTCAAAATGTGGAAGGTGTGCCCTGGTTTCTCCTTGCTGCTTATGGTAAAAGTTCAAGAGGAAAGGGATAAATTGAGGAAGAAATTGTTAAGCAAAAAGGAACCAGCACTTGATGATCTGGAAAATTCTCAACCTATCCAGATATCCTGTTCTGGAAACAGAGCCAAGGGCCTGTGACTTAGGATGCACTCAGCCATCTCAGCAGAAGCCAGGAATACAGACGCAGTTTTCCAGGAAGAGATCCGTGGAGAACTCTTGAGTCTAATGATGTGAACACCCATGACATCCACTGAAGACCAGCAAGGTTTTCAAGAATTTCATTCCAGCAGATGAAAAGGGCAGAAATGGGATGAAATAAAGGAAGAATGACTCTGAGGGCAAAGACGGTGGAGTCACTGCCCTGGTGGGCTGAGGGGGCAGGGCTTCCACCCTGGGGGGCCATGAGGAGGGGGCTGCTGCCCCAGCAGGGCCCAGAGAACAAAGCAGTAAACCACAGAGGTTTATTCCAGGCCCTTAAATCTAATGGAATTCGCCCTGCTGGGTTTCAGACTTGCTTGCGACATGTGACTGCCTTTTTCCTTCTAATTTCTCCCATCTGGAATGGGAATATCTAGGCTATGCCTGTCCCACCATTGTAATTGGGAAGCAGATAACTTGTTTCCTAGTTTCACAGGTCTGTGAATGGAGAGGAATTTGGGCCCGAGATAGATTACGCCCAGTGTCTCACCCATACCTGATTTAGATATCAAAAATGGGATTCCAAACTTTCTGAGATGATTATATGATATTATATGATAAGTGATATTTTGGACATAAGTTGATGCTGGCATGATTAAGACTTTGGGGAATGTTGGGATGTGATCAATGCATTTGGCATACGAGAAAGGCATGAATTTCCAGAACCAAAAGGAGAACTATTGTGAGTTAAACTGTGTCCCCAAAAAGATATGTTCAAGTTCTTACTCCTGGTACCTGTGAATGTGACCTTATTTGGAAACAGGATCGTTGCAGATGTAATTAGTTAAGGTGAAGTTACACTTGAGTATGGCAGGCTTAGTCTTTTAAAAAGAGAGGAGACACAGAGACAGAGACAGCGAGAAGAATGCCAGCAGAGATTGCAAATACGCAGCTGCAAGCTGAAGAATTCCAACTTCTAGCATCCAGAACTATGACAGAATAAATTCCTTTTTTGCAAGCCATTCTGACTATGTTAATTGTTACAGCAGTGTTCGGAAACTAATGCAAAAAGTGACTATATATGCAAACTGTGTTACCTAAATGAATACAACTCAGCAATTAAAAGACATAAACTACTGATACATAGAAAGATTTGGATGAATATCAAGCTTTATGCTGATTAAAATCCTAGTCACAAGAGTATACACCTTACGATTGCCACAACAAGTTCTAGGAAAGCAACCTTATCTGCAGTAACAAAAAGCAAATAAGTAATTTCTTAGGGCCAGGGATGGTGGAATTTTCTGCAAAAAGCGTGAAGAAACAATTCGGAATCATAGAAGTATTCTACGTCTTGACTGAAGTGGTAGTTCTACAGGTGAACTTGGTTGTCAGCTCATCACACTGTAGACTTAAAATGTGTGCATTTTGTTTACATAAATTATACCTGAATACACTTGATTGTTTTAAACAGCAAATAAACAAACACTTGTAAAAGCCATAACTTAAACTGGTTAAGTTGGGGGTAAAAAAAACCTGCCACACAAATGAAAAAGGATTAATTTCTGTCATTTGCAAACAGCTCATACAATCAATAAAGCAAAATTAAACGTGGATTTCACAACAGAAAAAATGGGCAAGAATACGAATAAGAAACTCATTAAAACACACACACAAGTAGCAAAGAAACTGAAAATATGCTTAACTTCGTTGTAACTAAAGAAAGGCGAATCAAAACAAAACATGGCTTTTCATCTATCAGATTGGCAAAATCTTTAGTTTTAGAATATCTAGTGCTGTGAGAGTGAGCCTTCTCACACACTGTTTGGCCTCATGTAGTTTCCTGTACCCTTTTAGAAGGGCAATCTGTCAATATCTATGAAAATCCACAATTCACATACCCTTTGATCTAACAGTCTTACTGCTGTGATCTACTGTACAAATATACTCACAAAGATACCAAACTATGTGTAATAAGAACATTTTTCAAAAGACTCCTTGGAAGAGTGAATATATCATATATCTTTTACCACAAAATGAGTCAAAGAAATAATGAAACAGCCACAGTGAAATGCTACACAATACAACAATGTTAAAACAATAACTAGAAGATGGCAGAGGAGTAAGACGTGATCACCTTCCTCCCCAAAATACATCAAAACTACATCTACATGTGGAACAACTCCTACAGAACACCTACTGAATGCTGACAGGAGACCTCAGACGTCCCAAAAGACAAGAAACTCCCCACATACCTGGGGAGGGCGAAGGAAAAAATAAAAAACAGAGACAAAAGAATAGGGACAGGACCTGCACCAGTGGGAGGGAGCTGTGAAGGAGGAAAGGTTTCCACACACTAGGAGCCCCTTCGCGGGCGGAGACTGCGGGTGGCAGAGGGGCCACAGAGGAGAGCACAGCAACAGGGGTGCGGGGGGCAAAGCGGCGAGATCCCTGCACAGAGGATCGGTGCCGACCGGCACTCACCAGCCCGAGACGCTTGTCTGCTCACCCGCCGGGGCAGGCAGGGGCTGGGAGCTGAGGCTCGGGCTTCAGAGGTCGAATCCCAGGGAGAGGACTGGAGCTGGCTGCGTGAACACAGCCTGAAGGGGGCTAGTTCACCACGGCTAGCCAGGAGGGAGTCCAGGAAAGAGTCTGGAACTGCCGAAGAGGCAAGAGACCGTTGTTTCAGGGTACGCAAGGAGAGGGTATTCAGAGCACCGCCTAAACGAGCTCCAGAGACGGACACGAGCTGCGGCTATCAACACAGACACCAGAGACGGGCATGAGATGCTAAGGCTGCTGCTGCCGCCACCAAAAAGTCTGTGTGCGAGCACAGGTCACTCTCCACACCCCGCTTCCGGGGAGCCTGTGCAGCCCGCCACCGCCAGGGTCCCGGGATCCAGGGAAAACTTCCCCAGGAGAACACACGGCACACCTCAGGCTGGTGCAACGTCACGGCAGTCTCTGCCGCCGCAGTTCTCCCCGTATTCCGTAGCCCTCCCTCCCCCCGGCCTGAGTGAGCCAGAGCCCCCTAATCACCTACTCCTTTAACCTTGTCCTGTCTGGGCGGGAACAGACGCCCTCAGGCGACCTACAGGCACAGTCGGGGCAAAATCCAAAGCTGAACCCCAGGAGCTGTGAGAAAAAAGAAGAGAAAGGGAAATCTCTCCCAGCAGCCTCAGAAGCAGCGGATTAAATCTCCACAGTCAACTTGATGTACCTGCATCTGTGGAATACCTGAATAGAAAACACATCGTCCCAAAATTGAGGCAGTGAACTTTGGGAACAACTGTAGACTTGGGTTTGCTTTCTGCATCTAATTTGTTTCTGGTTTTATGTTTACCTTATGTTAGTATTTAGAGCTTATTATCATTGGTAGATTTGTTTATTGATTTGGTGCCTCTCTTCCTTTTTTTTTTTTTTTTTTTTTGCATTTCGTGGGCCTCTCGCTGTTGTGGCCTTTCCTGTTACGGAGCACACGCTCCGGACACGCAGGCTCAGCGGCCATGGCTCACGGGCCTAGCTGCTCCGCGGCATGTGGGATCTTCCCAGACCAGGGCACGAACCCGTGTCCCCTGCATCGGCAGACGGACTCTCAACCACTGCACCACCAGGGGAGCCCCTTCTTTTTTTTTACATATATTTTTTTTTCCTTTTTCTCTTTTTGTGAGTGTGTGTGTGTATGCTTCTTTGTGTGATTTTGTCTGTATAGCTTTGCTTTTGCCATTTCTCCTAGGGCTCAGACTGTCCGTTTTATGTGTTTTATTTGTTTTTTTGTTTTTCAGTACAGTTCTTAGTGCTTGTTATCATTGGTGGATTTGGTTTGGTTGCTCTCTTCTTTCTTTCTCTCTTTTTTAATTAATTTTTTATTTTAAATAATTTTTTTCTATTTTAATAACTTTATTTTTATTTATTTATTTTTTCTTTCTTTCTTTCTTTTTCTCTTTTCTTCTGACCCGTGTGGCTGACAGGGTCTTGGTGCTCTGGCCGGGTGTCAGGCCTGAGCCTCTGAGGTGGGAGAGCCAAGTTCAGGATATTGGACCACCAGAGACCTCCCAGCCCCACATAATATCAATTGGTAAGAGCTCTCCCAAAGATCTCCGTCTCAGCGCTAAGACCCAGCTCCACCCAATGGCCAGCAATCTCTAGTGCTCCATGCCAAACAACTAGCAAGAGAGGAACACAACCCCACCCATTAGCAGAGAGGCTGCCTAAATCATACTAAGTCACAGACACCCGAAAACACACCACCGGACACAGCCCTGCCCACCAGAAAGACATGATCCAGTCCCACCCACCAGAACACAGGAACCAGTCCTCTCCACCAGGAAGCCTACACAAGCCACTGAACCAACGTCACCCACTGGGGGCAGACACCAAAATCAACAGGAACTATGAACCTGCAGCCTGCAAAAAGGAGACCCCAAACACAGTAAGTTAACCAAAATGAGAAGACAGAGAAATACACAGCAGAAAAAGGAGCAAGGTAAAAACCTACCAGACCAAACAAATGAAGAGGAAATAGGCAGTCTACCTGAAAATGAATTCAGAGTAATGATAGTAGAGGTGATCCAAAATCTTGGAAATAGAATGGAGAAAATACAAGAAACATTTAACAAGGATTTAGAAGAGCTAAAGAGCAAACAAACAATGAGGAACAACACAAAAAATGAAATTAAAATTTCTCTAGAAGGACTCAATAGCAGAATAACTGAGGCAGAAGAACGCATAAGTGACCTGGAAGATAAAATAGTGGAAATGATTACCACAGAGCAGAATAAAGAAAAAAGAATGAAAAGAATTGAGGACAATCACAGAGACCTCTGGGACAACATTAAACCCACAAACATTCTAATTATAGGGGTCCCAGAAGAAGAAGAGAAATAAAAAAGGACTGAGAAAATATTAGATTACAGTTGAAAACTTCCCTATTGGATAAGGAAAAAGTCAATCAAGTCCAAGAAGTGCAGAGAGTCCCATACAGGATAAAACCAAGAAGAAACATGCCAAGACACATATTAATCAAACTATCAAAAATTAAATAGAAAGAAAAAATATTAAAAGCAGCAAGGGAAAAGCAACAACTAACATACAAGAGAATCCCCATAAGGTTAACAGCTGATCTTTCAGCAGAAACTCTGAAAGCCAGAAGGAACTGGCAGGACATATTTAAAGTGATGAAAGGGAAAAACCTACAACCAAGATTACTCTACCCAGTAAGGATCTCATTCAGACTCAATGGAGAAATTAAAACCTTTACAGACAAGCAGAAGTTAAGAGAATTCAGCACCACCAAACTAGCTCTAAAACAAAGGGTAAAGGAACATTCTCTAGGCAGGAAACACAAGAGAAGGAAAAGACCTACAATAACAAACCTAAAAAATACACTGCTAAATAACCAAGAGTTCACTGAAGAAATCAAAGAGGAAATCAGAAAATACCTAGAGACAAATGACAGTGAAAACACGACGACCCAAAACCTACGGGATGCAGCAAAAGCAGTTCTAAGAGGGAAGTTTATAGCAATACAATCCTACCTCAAGAAACAGGAAACATCTCGAATAAACAACCTAACCTTGCACCTAAAGCAATTAGAGAAAAATACCCCAAAGTTAGCAGAAGGAAAGAAATCATAAAAAGCAGAACAGAAATAAATGAAAAAGAAATGAAGGAAGTGATAGCAAAGATCAATAAAACTAAAAGCTGGTTCCTTGAGAAGATAAACAAAATTGATAGACCATTAGCCAGACTCATCAAGAAAAAAAGGAAGAAGACTCAAATCAATAGAATTAGAAATGGAAAAGAAGTAACAACTGACACTGCAGAAATACAAGGATCATGAGAGATTACTACAAGCAACTCTATGCCAATAAAATGGACAACCTGGAAGAAATGGACAAATTCTTAGAAAAGCACAACCTTCTGAGACTGAACCAGGAAGAAATAGAAAATATAAACAGACCAATCACAAGCACTGAAATTGAAACTGTGATTAAAAATCTTCCAACAAACAAAAGCCCAGGACCAGATGGCTTCACAGGCAATTCTATCAAACATTTAGAGAAGAGCTAACACCCATCCTTCTCAAACTCTTCCAAAATACGGCAGAGGGAGGACTACTCCCAATCTCATTCCACAAGGCCACCATCACCCTGATACCAAAACCAGACACAGATGCCGTAAAAAAAGAAAACCAGGGCTTCCCTGGGGGCACCGTGGTTGAGAGTCTGCCTGCCGATGCAGGGGACACGGGTTCGTGCCCCGGTCTGGGAGGATCCCACATGCTGCGGAGCAGCTGGGCCCGTGAGCCATGGCCGCTGAGCCTGTGTGTCCGGAGCCTGTGCTCCACACGGGAGAGGCTGCAGCAGTGAGAGGCCCACGTACCGCAAAAAAAAAAAAGAAGAAAAAAAGAAAGCCACAGGCCAATATCACTGATGAACATAGATGCAACAATCCTCAACAAAATACTAACAAACAGAATCCAACAGCACATTAAAAGGATCATACAGCATGATCAAGTGGGATTTATCCCAGGAATGTAAGGATCCTTCAATGTATGCAAATCAATCAATGTGATAAACCATATTAATCAACTGAAGGAGAAAAATCACATGATCATCTCAATAGATGCAGAAAAAGCTTTGGACAAAATTCAACACCCATTTATGATAAAAACTCTCCAGACAGTAGGCATAGAGGGAACTTACCTCAACATAATAAAGGCCATATATGACAAATCCACAGCCAACATCGTTCTCAATGGTGAAAAACTGAAACCATTTCCACTAAAATCAGGAAGAAGACAAGGTTACCCACTCTCACCACTATTATTCAACATAGTATTGGAAGTTTTAGCCACAGCAATCAGAGAAGAAAAAGAAATAAAAGGAATCCTAATCGGAAAAGAAGAAGTAAAACTGTCACTGTTTGCAGATGACATGATACTATACATAGAGAATCCTAAAGATGCCACCAGAAAACTACTAGAGCTAATCAATGAATTTGGTAAAGTTGCAGGATACAAAATAATGCACAGAAATCTCTTGCATTCCTATACACTAATGACGAAAAATCTGAAAGAGAAATTAAGGAAACACTCCCATTTACCATTGCAACAAAAAGAATAAAATATTTACCTAAGGAATAACCCTACCTAAGGAGACAAAAGACCCGTATGCAGAAAAGTATAAGACACTGATGAAAGAAATTAAAGATGACACAAAGAGATGGAGAGATATACCATGTTCTTGCTTGGAAGAATCAACATTGTGAAAATGACTAGACTACCCAAAGCAATCTACAGATTCAATGCAATCCCTATCAAACTACCAATGGCATTTTTCACAGAACTAGAACAAAAAATTTCACAATTTGTATAGAAACACAAAAGACCCCGAATAGCCAAAGCAATTTTGAGAAAGAAAAACGGAACTGGAGGAATCAGGCTCCCTGACTTCAGACTATACTACAAAACCACAGTAATCAAGACAGTATGGTACTGGCACAAAACCAGAAACATACATCAATGGAACAGGTTAGAAAGCCCAGAGATAAACCCACGGACATATGGTCACCTTATCTTTGATAAAGGAGGCAAGAATATACAATAGAGAAAAGACAGTCTCTTCAATAAGTGGTGCTGGGGAAAGTGGACAGCTACATGTAAAAGAATGAAATTAGAACACTCCCTAAGGCCACACACGAAAATAAACTCCAAATGGATTAAAGACCTAAATGTAAGGCCAGACACTATAAAACTCTTAGAGGAAAACATAGACATAACACTCCATGACATAAATCACAGCAAGATCCTTTTTTTTTTTTTTTTTTGCTGTACGCGGG